>NC_061820.1:7969600-7977100 GCF_019202785.1 Penaeus chinensis
AATCAGTACGAGTATAACTGACAGTAAACAGCAAAACAAACTGACAGCTAAATTAAAATTCCACAAATAAACAGTCTTCACCATTAAAACGGACGAGTTTAAAATCGTGGATCTCCGCCTCTCAGGACAGGTACAGTCAGTCCTAACAATGGAAGGGAAAAGATTGAAGGGTAGCTGTTGTGCTCAAGGGAAGAGTTAAAAAAGGAAAGAAATAAACATCATGCAATAAATGAAAAGGAGAAAGGATGCAATACTCAAACTTGCAACCCGGTGTTTTTGTTGTTGTTTATTTTTTTCGGTATTTTTTTTTTTTTTTCTTTAAGCTATATTCTCTCTCTCTCTCTCTCTCTCTCTCTCTCTCTCTCTCTCTCTCTCTCTCTCTCTCTCTCTCTCTCTCTGTGTTTCATTTTCGCTCATCTCTCTCCTCTCTCTCTCTCTCTCTCTCTGTGTGTGTTTCATGTTGCTCATCTCTCTCTCTCTCTCTCTCTCTCTCTCTCTCTCTGTGTGTGTGTGTTTCATTTTCGCTCATCTCTCTCTCTCTCTCTCTCCCTCTGTTTCATTTTCGCTCATCTCTCTCTCTCTCTCTCTCTCTCTCTCTCTCTCTCTCTCTCTTTATATCCCTCTTTTTTAATGGATGTCTCTTTGATTTTGAAAATGGAATCGGTGATTGTGTACACATACCTTTTTTTTTTTTTTTTTTTTTTTTTAGAGAGAGAACGGAGTTGTCAGAACAATCTATGTTGGACATGGTAAAAATAATCTAACTGCGCTTGGTAATAACTGCAGTTAGATGTAACATTCACAGAAGCATTCACGGTAGAGGAACACTAGTTTTTTTGAAGGAATGAAAGTTTACCCGCTGTCACCAGTACATCATAGTATGAAGAATCATATCATAGTAGTCTACGTATCGAAGACATACAGTGTTTTCCTAATATACATTGCAAATGCTGGAATTATTAGCATTAGACTCTTACACACACAACACACACACATGTTTTACCACATGTAATATAGAAACATTATGATATGTCATTAGAGCATGTTATTTATCCTTCCTTTCTCGAATCCTTTGGTACTTCCTCGGCATCTGGAGGAACAAGAACGACATAAGGATCTGACTCGAATTAATGCATTAGCTTTCTTAAAAAAAAACGAAAGCAGACATGCAATCACAGTTATGTACATTTCCTCCCCTTGTAAACTCAGCGCTTCCTCACAAGGCTTTGGCCATCACTTGAATTGCGGAGGGGATGGGGGAGAAAGTCCTGGACGAGGCGTTTCTATGGGAAAGGTAAGAATAGGATGATAAACAGACGAAGGGAAGGAGACTGCACAAAGAGAAGGGATATTGAATTATATGGAAATGACATCTGATGCAGCGTGGGGGAAGGATGGAGTGTTAAAAGCTGCACCTGAATATTTACATTTTGCACGGAAGGCATGCAGCGGCACATGGTGCTTGGCTTAACGGGTGTTATGGTATGAATGAGAGCATCGGGAATCTATTGTACTGTCCCTTGCCTTAACAGTTCAGTGAGCGATGAGCCATGCTGAACAGGGGTGCGAGGCTGTGTTATATAAAAGAGACGTTAAGCAGTGTTTGATGTTTCTTCGTCAAAGGAGTGGAAACCCGTGCGTCCGCTTATCCTGTGTGTTTTTACTTCAGGTTGAAGATTCCCTACCCATATTTCCCTTGAATCTTACCAGCAGTTTTTTGTCTGCTCGGATCCGTCAACCCACATTCGCATGTTAAGATGCAAGAAGACTCAGATAGATATAGAGGATGAAATAAAGGTGGGTCAAAGGAAGAAAGATGGTAAGGAAGATAGAACAGGATTAAAAGTGATGATAATGATTTCGATTCAATTAAACTTTCCACGTGTGACTTAGAAAAAAATGTTTTCTCTGAATAACATTTCCATAAAACAACAACCGATGCTGGCTCATATACATATAATTTATTTTTTTCTCGATATCAGAATCTCCCTAGAAACTGTTTTCCCTAGAAAATTGTACAGCCCTGTTAACCTGCGTTTCTAATTCCGAGCGAGACAGATAAGTTTAGTTCACTTCTAATTTGTGTTAGCTTACAGCCATGCGAAGTCTCGGCATGGAGACAGTGTGTTAGCTGTGAACTTCTTTATAACTTAGCACTGTTAAGGACTAGAGGACCTGATACACAGGCTCACTGAAATTTAACAGAATTCTAAATAGGGAAATCTCGTGACCGTGTGGTGAACATCATGCCATATCCAGCATAATGATGTTATATGTGATAAATGTATTGTTTATTAAATGTTTAAACATTGAAGAAAAAAGATGTTATTCCAATCTAATGTTGTTTACACATTCATCCAATAAGTTTAACCGTTATATAACACTTAGATATTGCAAAAATAGAGAGGGGATTTTAGATAATATTAGCTTAGTAAACAGAAAAGAAGAACCAGCATTAAGAGGATGAAATACTTACACAGCAAAGGAAATATTTGCTTTATTGAGGAAACCTGTAAGAGTCGACATCCTGAACGGTGCTTGGTATGAAAGTATTTCAAAAATGTGAATTCGTAAACAACTAGAGAGAGAAAGATAAAGGTTTATTGCTCTCGGCAAGAGTTGGCTGAGAGGATATGAAATAATTTTTACCTGTCACCGTAACTTTCTTTTCAAAAGTGAGTCGTATATTGGTAATAATTTCTTCTTTTTCCCACTCTGGATTGGCGTATAAATAAAATAGATTTGCTTCAGCATTATTTCGTCGCCTGGGATGTCGAAATTGATGATTACATGAATAGACATACAAAAAACTAACAATAGATAATAACTAATAATAATTAATAACTAACAATAGGTTAATATAACTAACATAGCAATAATAACGATAGAGTGCTATTAATGATACCAATATACTGCAACTATAACCTCTGCTGCTATAATAATAACGGCACAGCATTTGATATCAATATCAGAAAAAAATAACAACGATTATGATTTTGATGATGACAATGCTAATAACGGCAGCGGCAACAAAACAAGATCAATAACGATAATGATTTTGAGGATAATGATAACAAGGGCCATAATGATGACGATATGAGGATGATGATAAGGATGATAATGATGATAATGGTAATGATAATGATGGTGATGGTGATGTTGATGGTGATGGTGATGACAATAATGATCATTATAATGAAAAAAAAAAATAATAATTTGATACTAATACCAATAACAACAACCAGTAATAGTAGTAATAATGATAATAATAATAATAACGACCATTATGATGATAATAAAAGATAATAAAGCTATTAATAATAATGATTATATTGATAATAAGAATATAATTATAATAATAAAGATCATTATGATGATAATAGAAAATAATGATCATGATAATGATAATGAAAACGATTATGATAATGATAATAAAAATAATGATTATATTGATAATAATGATAACAATAATAGTGATAATAATAATAGTTGTAGTAATAGTAGATGATAAAGATGACAATTAAAGAAATAATGATAACATTAATAATAATGATAATAACAACAATGCTCAAAATAATAAAGGCAACAAAGATAAAAATGAGAATAACAATATCAACAAAAATCATAACACTGATAATAACAAACATTCCTATTTATACTGTAACAAGAGCTTTTTTCGTTATATGAAAAAGTTAACACATTCACACCCTTTACAATATATGAGAAATCCATATAGTTAACTTTACAACATTCCATTAAAAAGCTTCACATTTAGAGGTCATTTATTCGCTAATCACGAGGATCTGAAAGCGAGAAAGGATTCGAAGGATTAGTATTCGAATCGCGAATGTATATCAGTAAGGTATTTGAAATGATGGTGTTGGTGTCGGCAAAAGAGATAAATTGATAATGAAGATAACTTCGTTGTTTAGGGTAGATTTGACATGAGGAATTTGTGCGACCTTTGGTACAGTTACCTCGAGTGTAGGGTATTTTAATCCTATTAGAACGAGCTGTTCTATTACTGCTATAATACAACCAAACAGTCACATACACACACACGCACACAAACACGAGTGCGTGTGTGCTTGTATATATATGTATATATAAGCATATGCATGTGTATATACACACACACACTATATATCTAAATATGTATGTATGACTATATATATATATATATATATATATATATATATATATATATATGTATGTATATGCATATACATGTATATGTATATATATTCATATATGTATATATATTTATATATGTATATATGTATATATATTTATATATGTATATATGTATGTTTATATATGTATCTATATTTATATATATGTACACACACACACACACACACACGCACACACACACACACACACACACACATGTATATATAATACATATATATGATTTGAAAGGCAATTCTAGTATCAAAAAAAAAAAATTGTCTTTACTAGCCTGAATTTATGTAGGTGTAGGGGGTTCAGATTATAAAACCGACATTTAACAATCCAGCAATTTAAGAAATACGGGCACGCGCAAAGCAACAGGACGACATAAGCAGGGCGAACACTGCTGTCGGAAATCTGCGCAGAATATCACATTTAACGTGATTGTCACATTACAAAACTTTATGAAAATTGCCTAAAGTAATATTTTAATGACCAGGAAGAGGCCACATTCACCTGCGCATATATGAAGTTGACGATTCTCCAAACAACTTTCATCTATTAGCTTCTGCGGATAAATGTTTCAATTCCTCTGCTCGAGACTAGTTCGAATCCTTATTGACAGAAAACTGTCTGGCCCTCTTAATGTTTTTACTCACTTCATAAACAAAAAGTAAAGGTTGGCTATTTGGATCTCAGTTTACAGTTGGTTCAGATTTATATATTTATTTATCTAACTGTGAATATGGAAATGATTCACTGGCCTAGAAAAGTTCCCCTATATATAGACATTTTCTGTTTCAACCTCAATCTAAAGAAAATGGGAGAAAGATGATAGGGCCTGCGGTTCCTAGGACTAAATTAATCTTTTATACATTTTGTAATGGCTACCGTGCAACTTTACAGCGGGCAAAGCTTATTATATTGATAGTATTTAAATTCGTACACTTGAAGTAAAAGTGCTATGAATAATGAACTTGCATTTGACCAATAAGTGTTTTCCATATCTCGCATATTTTCTATATTCGCCAATTATCATATTCCCTTCTGCCCAATTGCCTTATATTGAACTAAGTCCACACATTATCTTTAATAAAATTGAATTGTGAATATTAATCAGCAATGCACTTTCACAACAGGTCACTCAGATACCAGTGGAACCAACCATAACAGAAACATGTAATGTCAGGATACAATAAAAAAACACGATTTTGTTTTCCATCCGAAGACAAACGTTAGAAAGGAAATAATTTTGGTGCCATCAGGTCAGCTCACAACCAACAAATGGAGTAGAGAGACATATTTTCCCTGTACTTATTAAGTGCAAGAGGTGACATCGTATTGCCCTGATGAACCCCAGTCTGCCTTTTTCTCTCTCAGGTGACCCTACTCTCTCTCACCTGCGAAAACTTAAGGGGAACTGTTAATGTAAACGAATGTACGTTCTTCTAAGTTACCAGAATTATAACAGTTCTGATGTGAGTTTACAATGCGGAAGCGTGGTTACGGAGTGACGTTCTACGTGGACATTCGATCACAAAGTCAACCCGGCTTATGTCGCACTATTGCCCTCCACTCGTTATATTTCTCTAATGGTTAACAGTTTCTTCGTGTTATATATATATATATATATATATATATATATATATATATATATATATATATATATATATATATATATATTTATATATATTCTTCGTTCCAGTAAACTTGTTATTTCAAACTGGTAAAATAATATATATACATACATTCATTCTTAGTTATAAACAGAGGTATAGATATGTAGATAAATAGATAAATTATATGTTGGTGTATATATTATATACATGCTGTATACAACATCTACACACACACACACACACACACACACACAGAGTAATAGTAATGATTAAAATAATAGTAATAATGATAATAAAATAAAATAATTGATAATTATAATGGCAATAATAATAATAATAACAACAATAATTATAATGGCAATAATAATAATAATAATAACAACAATAATTACAATAGAAATAATATTGTTAATAATAAAGATAATGATAATGGTGACAGGGATAGCAATGATTACAGCATTAATAAGAAAAATAACAACACTGGTAAAAATAACAAATATTATTATTTATGGCGTAACAAAAGCATTATCAACTGTAGGAAAAAGGTAAACACATTCACACCCTACATATGATATAAGAAATGCATTTAGCTAACTTTAAAAATGCCTATTAACATCCGTCACAATCCCCGTTGTGAGGAGTCTCCTGAAGACTAGAAACATTGGAGTTCACTTATTGGCTAATCATGAGAATCTGAAAGTGGGGGACGGGAAATGTGTCCTGGATTAGTAGTCTAATCACTAGTATATTCCAGTAAGGTATTTGCGATGATGGTGGTGATGTTGACAAGAGATATATATCTTGGGTAGACATGGGTAGCCTGTGTGCGACCCTCGCACAATTACCTCGAGCATGGGGGATTCTAATCCGATTAGAATGAACTGTTCTGCTGCTACTACACATACACACTTATAGTTGTCTGTATGTCTGTGTGTACACACACACACACACACAGACATATATACATAAGTATATATATGTATATATGCATATATACATATATATATACACACACATATATACACATATATACATACATATATGTGTATACCTATCTATCTATTTATCTATCGATCTATCTATCTATTTTACACACACACACACACGCACAGACACACACACACACACACACACACACACACATATATATATATATATATATATATATATATATATATATATATATATATATGTATGTATGTATGTATACACACTTACAGTGTATAAATACTTACATATTGGTATTTTCATATATATATATATATATATATATATGCATACATATATATATGTATATATATACATACATACATTTACATATATATATAAGCACATGTTTAAGGTTTCAGTGGCAGTTCCAGTATAACATTTGCTGTTTCTATCTAGCCTGAAATTATGTAGTAAATACGACAGTTTAAGAATAGATCACGCGGAAAGCAACAGGGCAACATAAGCAGGTCGAACACTGCCGTCGAAAATCTGCGCAGAATGGCATGCGTAGCCTGGCTGTTACATTGCAAAATAAGCTGAAAATTGTCTACAATAATATACCAATGTCCAGGAGGATGGCACATCTCTTTGCGCATAATAACTTTAACAATTCCTCAAACAACTTTCATCCAATGGCATCTTCTGCGACTAACATGTCTCGAATCCTTTGCACAAGACTTGTTCTAATCCTTAATGGCAGAAATTCGGCTCGCCTTTT
>NC_061820.1:7987100-7997100 GCF_019202785.1 Penaeus chinensis
TATCCTCTCCATTTCCCCTCTTTCGTATATCTATTCTTCTTACCCTCTTCTTTTCCCCTCTTTCGTCTCTGCCGTTCTTCCATGGCCTTCTCACCCTACTTCTTTCCCTATCCCTTTCCCCTCTTTTCGTATTTCCCCTTCTTCTTACCCTCTTTCCACTCTTTAGTCTTTCCCCTCTTTCCATCGCCTCCTCCTTCTTCTTCCCCTCTCCCTTTCCCATCTTTTGTCTTTCCCCTTCGCTTTCTCTCTTCTTCGCCACAGACATGCACTTGCCATATTTATATTTGTCTTTCAGAAAAAAAGAAGAAGAAGAGGAGGAAGAAGAAGAGGAAGAAGGAGACGATAATAAAAGTAAAAGTGCAGTCTTCCTTCTCCACAGATTTAATGCGTCCTGCCTCATGTCTCAGTTTTCACATGTTCCTGTTACTTCCATCTAAAAATATGAAGGTTATTATCATTATTATTTCCTGACGGGTATTTATTTTCCTTCCACTGCACGTCTTTACCTTGGGGAATTGAAGAGAGGGAGAGGGGGGAAGGGGGAGGGCAGAGAGTAGGGAAGTAGGAGGTGGAGCAAGAGGAGGAGGAGGAGGAGGAGGTGGAGGTGGAGGAGGAGGAGGAGGAGGAGGAGGTGGGGGAGGAGGAGGAGGAGGAGGAGGAGGAGGAGGAGGAGGAGGAGGAGGAGGAGGAGGAGGAGGAGGAGGTGGAGGTGGAGGTGGGGGTGGAGGTGGAGGTGGAGGAGGAGGAGGAGGAGGAAGAGGAGGAGGAGGAGGCGGAGGAAGAGGAGGAGGAGGAGGAGGAGGAGGAGGAGGAGGAAAAATAAGAGGGGGAAGGGAGAAGACAAAGGTATAGAGGCGGGGGGGTAAAGGAGGTGGAGGGGGGGGTGGGAGAAAGGACTGGGAAGAGGGGAGGGGATGGAATAGGAAGAGGAGAAGGAAGTGGAGGAAGTAGAATGGTAAATAGAAGGAGGGGGGATGAGGAGGAGGAGGGAGAGGGGAGAGAAGAGGGAGAGAAAGAGGAAGTGGGAGAGGGAAAGGGGAGAGGATAGGGAGGAGGGAAGGAAAGGATAAATAAGACGAGGGAGGGACTAAGGGAAGAGAATAGAGAGGAAAGTCGGGAGGGAGGGAGGAAAGGAGGAAGGAGGAAGGGAGGGAGGGAGTGGAGAGGAGACGTAGCAGAGGTTAAGAAAGAGAAGAGGGCAGGGGAGAAGGAAAAGAAAAGAGGGCAGGGGAGAGGGGAAAGAAAGGAGGGCAGGGGAGAGGGGAGAGAAAAGAGGGCAGGGGAGAGGGGAAAGAAAAGAGGGGAGGGGAAAGGGGAGAGGGAAAAATAAAGGAGGGCAGGGGAGAGGGGAAAGAAAAGAGGGCAGGGCGGAGGGATGAGGGGACAGATATCGCTCTTTGTCTTTCTTGTTCTTCTGCCGAGTTCTAAGTTTAAGTTTTCTTGCCATTAGCCAAACGTTTGTTGTTCGTTGTCTTCGAAATATTGTTTGCTTTTCTTTTCTTTGCTCTGCTTCTTCGTTTTTGGAAGAGGGAGAGACAGAGAGAGAGAGAGAGAGAGAGAGAGAGAGAGAGAGAGAGAGAGAGAGAGAGAGAGAGAGAGAGAGAGAGAGAGAGAGAGAGGGGGGGAGAGCGAGAGAGAGAGAGAGAGAAGAGAGAGAGAGAGAGAGAGAGAGAGAGAGAGAGAGAGAGAGAGAGAGAGAGAGAGAGAGAGAGAGAGAGAGAGAGAGAGAGAGAGAGAGAGAGAGAGAGAGAGAGAGAGAGAGAGAGAGAGAGAGAGAGAGAGAGAGAGAGAGAGGGGGGGAGAGCGAGAGAGAGAGAGAGAGAAAGAGAGAGAGAGAGAGAGAGAGAGAGAGAGAGAGAGAGAGAGAGAGAGAGAAAGAGAGAGAGAGAGAGAGAGAGAGAGAGAGAGAGAGAGAGAGAGAGATAGATAGATAGATAGATAGATAGAGAGAGAGAGAGAGAGAGAGAGAGAGAGAGAGAGAGAGAGAGAGAGAGAGAGAGAGAGAGAAAGATGACAAAGGGAGAGAAAAAAATAGATAGACAAACAGACAGACGGAAAGAGAAAGAGAAACAGAAACAGAAAGAAAGAGAAAGAAAGAGGTGTGATGTTTTCACCCTCCTCCCCAGCTCGTGGGAAGTCCTGGCAAATTGCATGCCAGCCACGTGGCGAGAGGGAACTCTGACTAACTGACGTGACTGTATTAGTAGTAGTGAATTTTCCGTGGGGAGTTACACTGAGTCCCTGAGTTATTCTCTATCTTGAAGGTCGAAACGAGTGCAGAGGAAAATCGATCATAATTTCAATAACATTTTTGTGGCAGAGCTCTGGGGTTCCCTCTCTCTATGTTATTTTTTTTAAGTCCTCAGGAAATCTGAGGCAAAATTTACGAGACTGAAAGTGTTAAGTCATCGAACAACGGGCTTACTAACGTATGCATTGTTGACATGTTTTACTTGGAGGCTCACTGATTTAATAATAAAGTACATGAAATATTGTTTTAGTATTAACGTACATACATGTTTCTAAAATTGTTGATATAACAATGACATTTGTTTTGTTACCTTTTATCAAAATGTTTTTTTTTTTTTTTTTTTTTTTTTTTTTTTCAATTGACGTTCTCTTTGAATTATTATTATTAGGTAAGCTCATCAAAGGAAGTTGCGAAGTGGATAGTTATTTGTTTTATGAAAGATAATTAAAGATGGAAAGAAACATTAATGATAGATAAATAATAAACACACACACACACACACACACACACACACACACACACACACACACACACACACACACACACACACACACACACACATCTTTATATCTCTACCCCTTCTCCTATGTATCTATATACCTATATCTATCTACCTATTTACCTATCCATCTATACATAAATACATATCACGAACACATAGTACGAGCCTCCTCTTACTTCAGTGTTTACCCCCGCGCTCCATCCACTCAACCATAATTGCCAATCGACTACAGCGACAGAAATACCCCAACAAAGGCGTTTCCCCGACAGTCCAACGAGCGAAGAACAACGATCGCCTTTCTTTGTCTGGCTCGACGTAACTGTCGCCGCCGAAGAACGGAGGTGAATGGACCGGCTTTCAACAAGGGAACCTTTGGCTTCGAGGCCACTTATTTAGGGCGTGCGTTCGCTTTGTCTCGCGGCCTGCGCTGGAAGGCACGCCTGAGTTGCAATACGCAATACGCTGTACTATAGGAAGATAGTCGTTATAGTGTGTTTGTGTGCGTGTGTGTACATGCGCTATCCATCTATCTCTCTATACCTGTGTGCAAATCTATATTTGAAGATTAGATAGTAATTGTGTTAGTGTGTGTGTGTGTGTATGGTTATGTACATAGGCAATATTGAGTTATATATCCGATTCGATAATAAAATCTCTATATATCTATATCTATCTATATAATTATAATATTATGATTATATTATATCTATCTATCTATCTATCTATCTGTCTATCTATCTATATATATATATACAATTATAATATTATGATTATAAACGATGAGTGAAGGATGTCACATGATGAGGCGAAACAAACAAGTCGAGACGAGATAAATAGAGGAAAATCACGAGGAAAAGACAAGGCACAGGGACAGAGGCGCATCAAGGGGGCGATGGAATAAATAAAACTTCATCACGTGAGAAAGGATAACACAAAATCCTCAAGTGGAAGAGGGTAACAACACGTGGTGGTCTCAAGGAATTAGACAACAGAATTAGAAAGAAGATGATTTTTGTATGAATATTATAGAGGCACAGCTCGACTAATGTTCCAGCAATATTGTGTTGGATACTTCTTTGCTAAAAGTTAAGAGATACAGATGTAGATGGATTAAATACGTATTAGGCAGCTCCTTGACGTGTCCCTTGTATATTTTCAGATTATTACTCTTACTTGCTTGATGTTTGATTCATTATTTTAGTAAGAAATGTTTTAATTTTGTATTTATATTCATGAAATAGTATGATGTTTAATGAATTAATTCACTTTGAAATTCTAATCATTTGCATTTATAATGATCTTTATTTTGTTACGTGTTATTTGAATGATTTATCCATTAAGAGATAACGTAATTTTCAATGTTTGATAGATTTGCTTATATATATATATGTATGTATATAATATACATATACATATATATATAATATATATATATATATATATATATATATATACTTATATACATATATAATATATATATATATATATATATATATATATATATATATATACATACATACATATATACATATATATATATATATATATATATATATATATATATATATATATACATATATATACATATATACATATATATATATATATATATATATATACATATATATATATATATATATATATATATATATACATATATATATATATATATATATATATATATATATATATATATATATATATATACATACATACATACACACACACACACACACACACACACACACACACACACACACACACACACACACACACACACACACACACACACACACCACACACCCACATACGTATGTATGTATGGATATGTATATATATATATATATATATATATATATATATATATATATTCATTAATTTATTCATATATGTATATATTATATATGTATATATACACATATACACATACACATGTATGTATGTACGTATGTATATTACACATATAGTTAGAGATATAGATATAGAGATAGATATATATTTGTGTATATATATGTGTGTGTAATACACATACACACACAAATCCTGTAAATCTTGTCCCTGTGTACACAGTTGTATGGACGTGTAACATAACCCCAGCCTTTCCTCCACCACAGAGATTCAAGGCAAACTAAGCAGCCCTTCCCTTTGTTTGTTCCTTTTACTCTTTTTCTCTCACCGTTTGGGGTTTACCTTGGGTGCAGTCTTACATTTACGTATCTATATATAGATGGGGCCTCTATCTATAGCAGGGTATCTATATCTATTATATTTTCTATCTGTGTTTCTGTCTCTCTAGCGATCTATTTTCCTCTCTGATTTCTATCGATCTATTTTTATCTGTTTCTCTGTCTATCTATCTATGTCTATTTGTCTTTCTGTCTATCTATCTATCTATCTGTTTGTTTGCCTACCTACCTGTCTACCTGTCTGCCTGTCTATTTATCTGTTTATCCATCTATCTAGCTGGGTAGTGAGCTGCTGCCGACAAATGTGTCGTAATAAGCATCTTTATATGTCGTTTGGAATATATCTATAACAGATTTTTTTCTTCTTCAGTTTTCATTAAAGCGAGATAAAAATAAAGATAAAGTTTCAGCCTGTACGATGATATAGGATTTATTAACGTTACAGAGTTCTCGTTTGTTATGTTTATAGGCCTACATACAGTACATATAACTCAACACTTATAATTATTTTTGTTTAATTACTTTTTCTTTAATCATTCTTATTTCCATGATTATTTCTAATCATCATTATACTGCTGTGTGATGCTTGCACTGACGCAGTTACTCAATTCGAATTTTCCACGAGCCATCAGTACATACTCTATCATTGTGCATCTCTCTCGCTTACTCTCTCTCTCTCTCTCTCTCTCTCTTTCTCTCTCTCTCTCTCTCTCTCTCTCTCTCTCTCTCTCTCTCTCTCTCTCTCTCTCTCTCTCTCTCTCTCTCTCTCTCTCTCTCTCTCTCTCTCTCTCTTCTTCTCTCTCAATATCAACCTTGCATTTTGATAGTTTATGTTATATTCTTACATTTAATATATACCATCAGATATTTGATATAATTACTTATTTTTTCCAATTAAAAAAATATTACCACAAAGTCTTTTTATTGGTTCATTGATCTATTAGTTTGTGTATTTATTAATTTATCATATATGAGGCGATATCTACACAAACAAAAACAAAAACAAGATGTCTAAAATACATTAAGTAACAAGTAAATAAGTCAGACCTTCATTATCCATCAAACAAGAACATAAGATCAGAAAATAATTATAATAAGCCTATGCAATCCAAAGGCATTACGTAATTTTCTCTCTAGTTCAGCTTAGTATGGGGCAAAACACAGGCCTTAAAACGTAAAGAAGATTAGGATATACAAAGTTCTTTTTTTCTTATTATATATTTTTCTTTGTGGGATTGAGATAATGTTTTAAAGATTTATTTACTCTCTTTTGTATGTAATCATTGTGACGCGGAATATTTATAACATTCATCTTTGTATTTTGGTATCATTTGTTATTATAATAGCTTTATTGCACTATAGTTATTATCATTATTGGTATTATTATTATAATAATTGTTATTATTATAATAATTGTTATTATAATTGTTATTATTATCATTATCATTATGTGTGTGTACATGTGTGTGTACATGTGAAAGTATGTATGTTTGTATTTACACATATATATATATATATATATATATATATATATATATATATATATATATAAGTGTGTGTGTGTGTGTGTGTGTGTGTGTGTGTGTGTGTGTGTGTGTGTGTGTGTGTGTGTGTGTGTGTGTGTGTGTGTGTGTGTGTGTGTGTGTGTGTGTGTGTGTGTGTGTGTGTGTGTGTGTGTGTGTGTGTGTGTGTGTGTGTGTGTGTGTGTGTGTGTGTGTGTGTGTGTGCGGCGTGCGTGCGTGTGTGTGTCTGTGTGCGTCCACGCCGAGCCTAGAAGCATGAGACAACCCGGAAACGTTCAGCCAAATATGTCTTTTTCCCCTTTTTTACAATACGGATCCAAACCATCAGACTCGAATAAGTTGATTCGCGAACAAATGACAAGCGTGGCGATGATGGGTGATCATATTCTTCTCAAAAAAGGAATCCAATTACGTGTATAATATTATATCGCATGAGTTACGAATTTCGACTTTCAGGTTTGGAATTTATGACCCATAAAGGTGAGCTAATGTTTCGTAATTAATCTGGCACAAGGCCTGACGTATTTCAGAAACATTTTCCTTCGTTCTTGCGGGATTTCAGAATATATGAAGAGACAATTATGAAAGTCACGACACTAAAAGGTTATTAAACGCAAACTGAATAAATTCGTCAGATGCTATGATGACACTGCATTATCATTCAGTTCTAATTATGCATGTGAATATCTTCCTAGCTCATTTTGGTGACTTATATAGCAGGGTATGAATATCATATGGTCCCATTACGCAAATATGCATATGTATTATACATATATAGACATTTATGTATGTATTTGTCTGCTATATCTTCTTCCGTGTCTTCGCCTACTTATACCTTACAAATTACGGAAATATGTTTGTATTATATATGTATGTTGTTTTATATATTGTATGCGTGTATCTGTTCTGCTTTTAACTTCTTCTTTTTCTCTTCAGTGTCTTCTCCTACGATGCAAACCTATTAGTTCGTCTGCTGTTTTGTAACTGTATCATTACACAAATATGTACATGTATTATACATGTATAAGAATATATATACTGTA
The DNA here is from genome assembly GCF_019202785.1 of Penaeus chinensis. Taxonomy (NCBI): domain Eukaryota; kingdom Metazoa; phylum Arthropoda; class Malacostraca; order Decapoda; family Penaeidae; genus Penaeus; species Penaeus chinensis. The sequence goes on from NC_061820.1 coordinate 7,994,606, forward strand.
TACTTGTATATAATCTGCTGTTGACTTTGTCTTTTTTTTCTCCAGTGTTTTCACTTACGATACAAGCTTAGAAGTTCGTCTCCGTCTTATGGTTTTGCTGTCTTCTCCTTGTAAGCCTTAGGATCAAGATGTGAGCCGGAAATGTCTTGCTTGAGAAAATATTAAGGGTTGATGAAGAACGAGGAGAGAGGGTAAAAGCTTTTTTTTTTTTTAGAGTTTACTTTCTTTATTGTATTTATGAATTAGTTGTTTATTTATATTTTATTCGAGCTAATTAATCCATTAATTTGTTGTATAGTTATAGAGCTCTGGTAATGAGGCAGAAGGATGGAATCAAATTCTGTGTCACGATCCTTTGTCATTATGGCTACCAAGGCCTTTGTTTAAATGTTTTTATCACAAAGGAAACGCATTTAAAAAACAAACAAACACTATATATTTATCTTTCTCCTTCCCTTTGTCTCTGAACACAATATTTATTGAAATTCTCCTTTCTCTCTCTCTCTCTCTCTCTCTCTCTCTCTCTCTCTCTCTCTCTCTCTCTCTCTCTCTCTCTCTCTCTCTCTCTCTCTCTCTCTCTCTCTCTCTCTCTCTCCATTATCTCTCCCTTCCTCCCTCCTCCCCTCCTTCCCTCCCACCTCTCCTCCTTCCTTCCCCTCCCCCCTCTCATTCCCTCCTTCTCTCCATCTCAGAGAAAACAGGGAAGTCACTAGTCAAACACCCTTACCCTGACTAGATTTCCACCTGCATATCAAAACAGCGCAGTCACCCCTCACAGCTCTCCGTCGGCACACTAAATGGCTAGCGAAAAGGTGTTGCGATAGAGGAAGGCAAGGATCGAAAGAGCCAGATCAGAAAATTGGGTGTGAAGGGGTAAGATTTAGGTTAGATGGGTGAGGAAATGAGCAATGGGATGGCATAGTGGTGGGGAAATGGGTAAGGAGAAGGTAGAGTGATAAGGAAATGGGTAAGGGAAGGGCAGAATGGTGGGTAAATGGGTAAAGGCGTCGCAGATTCATAAGGAAATGGGTAATGGCAGATCAGAGTTGTGGGGAAATGGGTAAGAGCAGGGCAGGAGGGTGAGTAAATAGGTAAGGACAGGTAAGATTGGTTTATAAATGGGTAAGGGAAGGTCAGAGTAATGGAGAAATGGGTAAGGGAAGTGGAGAGTGGTTGGGAAATGGGTAAGGGAAGGGCAGAGTAATGGGGAAATGGGTAAAGGAAGGGCAGAGTAATGGGGAAATGGGTAAGGGAAGGTAAGAGTAGTGGGGAAATGGGTAAGGGAAGGCCAGAGTAGTGGGGAAATGGGTAAGGGAAGGCCAGAGTAGTGGGGAAATGGGTAAGGGCAGGGCAGCATGATCCGGAAATGGGTGAGGGCAAGACAGGATGGTAGGGAAATGGAAAAAAAGTGAAGAGTATTAGGGAAACAGGTAAGAGCAGAGCAGAGCAGAGTGGTTGCAAAGGGAATAGAGACAATACAGATCGGTAAAGGAGGCATGGCAAAACGGCAGGGGAAGGTCGAGCAGAACACCGGGTTTGTGGGGGAAGGGTGGGACAGGTGCTGTGATTACACACACCTGCACACAGCTAATGCACAAGCCTAGGCAAGCAACCCTCACCGACTGAACCTGCGGGAGACACTGATGTTTGCATTACTCAGGCGAGGGGCGGCGGACCCTCTCGCGTCATATGCGAATGCACACTAACTCAGGCCAAAAATGGGACTTGCCTTTATTATCTTTCGAGAGGAGGAGGAATTGACGCTGTGTATACAGGGGGTTGGAGTGTGGAAACCGTGTGCATCATTTATGTGGTCAGCAAATATATGTGTATATATATATAGAGATAGATAGATAGATAGACAGATAGATAGACAGATAGATAGGTAGATAGATAGATAGATAGATAGATAGATAGATAGATAGATAAATAGATAGATAGATAGATAGATAGATAGATGGATGGACACACACACACACACACACACACACACACACACACACACACACACACACACACACACACACAGAATGATATAGGTTTTTGATGATCCTGACAAGTACACACACTAATACAATGACATACTCGAACATATACTTTTAAGCGCACGCTCACAGACACCCGTACAATGACTCGACACAAACGTTCTCAAGGCGACTCTACTCAACCAACGTTTCCCCGACACCCAAAACGTTTCCAGCCGTTGCGTATTAACCCAGGCACGTTCCAACAACTTTAAAACGTTGATATGACCCCGCAATCACCCACAGCTTAAGCCTGACAAAGAAAACAAAACCAGCTTTCCTCACGTATCGACCTCTTATCGACTCGAAGCATAACTAATCGGAAGACTGATAAGGCAGGCTATAATTATATGTGCATCGCTCTGATCACGCATAACGGAACCAACTCGCCTTCTCTCACCGAGCTTGTAATCACACTCAGGAAATTATGAGCAGTATGCAATTTCCGGGTGAAATACAAGCCACATTTGC
>NC_061820.1:8014600-8022100 GCF_019202785.1 Penaeus chinensis
CATACATACATACATACATACACACACACATATATGTATATATATATATTTATATATATATATGTGTATGTATGTATATGTGTATACACATACATTCACACACACACACACACACAGATATACATATATAAACATATATATGTGTGTGTGTGTGTGTGTATACCATACATAAGTATATACAATACTTCCCCACAACCAAGGCCCTTGATAATAACGGATTCACTGTTGCTGTATGTCCAGAATTATCTAAGGCTTTTGATACGGTTAATCACCCAGTTCTGCTCTCAGACTCTGCAAACCTCTTGTTTCATTCATATCCGTCAAACAGAAATCAATTTGTTTCATATAATGGATCCAATTCAGATTGCATATTTATCTCATGGTGTACCTCAAAGGTCACTGATAGGGCCTCTTCCTTTTCTGATCTACATCATTGATTTGGTGAAAACATCCTCGTATCTGAAATTCATCTGATATGCTGATGATAGTAGCCTCTGTGCTTCAGGTAGAGATATTAATAAACTCATTAGTAACATCAATAGAGAACTTAATACGATCAGTAATTGGATTTCTTCAAACAAACTGACGCTAAACATTGTTAAATCCAATTATGTTATTTTGAATTGTAATAAGAGACTTCCCCCTACACTTGCCGGTAATATTAGAACATAAACCCTTGTCAAGGAAAACCGAAACTAAATATCTTGGAGTAATGATTGACGATAAATTGTCGTGGAAAAGTCATACGAACAATATTCCTAAAAAAAATAATAGACAGTGTTGTATCTTTTACCACACGCGTTATTTTCTCTCTATGAATGCCCGTAGATGCATCTATTTTTAATTAATTTATCCACATCTAACATACTGCAACACTGTCAATGAAACTCCGTTAAAGCCCGTTATAACTGCCCAAAAACGAGTAATCCGTGCAATTGTTGGATTAGACAAATATGACCATACCAATAGTGCATTTTCAACACTGAAACTATTGAAACTGAGAGATATAAATACCTACTTTTGTGCTCTCTTCATTTTTAAATGTATCAGTATCTACGGAAATAACTTATTCCGGTTCAGAAATATGCTCTGCGATCAACCCCCAAATAAAGCACCTAACTATAGGCTCAAATCAATCAAAGATATTTATTTTATATCATGGGTTAAAGTGTATGGAATATTCTACTTTCACTTCTCCACAATGCTCCGTCACTACTATATATGTATGTATGTATGTGTGTATTTATGTATATATATATATATATATATATATATATATATATGTGTGTACATATGTGTATATATGTTTGTGTATAAGTATGTATGTTAATGTGTGAATGTGAGTACATAAATTGTTTATGTATCTATGTTTATGTATGTAGGTATGTATATATATATATATATGTGTGTATATGTAGATATAATATTGTGCAATACATTATTTTATTTTTATTTTCTTATGAATAACACTATTTATTACAATATAGTCCGATTTACTAGTCTGTTCTTTGATACATATACTATGTTATATATTTTTATCTTTATTATTATTATCGTGTCCAATACACCTGCGTGTGGAATAACTGAGTCTAAGAATTTAGATACACATTAATTCCCCTATAATAAGGTGCCTCCTTAAGAGAACTTGTGTTCTCAGGAGGTTCAGCCACTCGATTTTTGTTGTCTTTATGTATAGTAGGTAAATTAACGTTCTCAATCAATCAGTTAATCCCTGTATCGCAGACACACGGTATAAAATGCATCGAATAGACGGACGCAACATTTCACAAGCGTCAGCCAGCGCCTGACCCCAACGACCTGCACCCCCGTCGCTCTCGTCCCTGGAGCTCAGTGCAAACTGTAATGCGCTTCGGGGCGAGAGAGCGATCAATAAATTCTTCCGCGTCACGATGTTTGCAATAAAAGAAAAACCTCCCGGCGAAAAAAATGCAGGAATTTGCAGTAAGGAATGCTTACAACGTCGCACCTTATCTTTAACGGCGCGGCAGACGACATTATTTCGGGGTAGACTCATCGACCCCAGTAAGAGAAGCAGCAGGTTTGCCATCTCACCGTCTTTTGAGATCTTCGGACGTCCCTCGATCCCAGAATAAAATGTTCTTGTACACGACAAGCGGAGATAAAAGTGCTATTTTTTTCCCTCAGCTGATTACTTTACCAAACTTTTTTCCCCCTCTCTTTTGTCCTTTTTTTCTTCTCTTTTTTAGCGGGGAGACCGAAAGAGGTCACGTGCAGTTCTTAGGGACAAACAACTCAAACTCCGTTCTTTCTCCCCGTGGTTCATTTCGAGGCAGGCGAACCCTCCCTGCATCCATAGTCATGAGGGAGGGAATCCAAACTCCGATATGAAGCCCACTCGTCCTGCCGGGGAGAAATCCAGCGCTAATCCGAGGCTGATCCAACCCCAAATCGCGGCGCTCCATTTCAGAATCGTCCAAAAAAAAATGAACGACTCGACAGGGATTTTGCTCGACGTCGGTCTTCAGGCGGCCTAATAGTCCCCCGGTTTGCTATGACAAGCACGTGGTTCTCAGGATCTTATTGCCACTCATGTTCTCTGTAATTCTTATGTCACGAGGGCCCCGTCGGCGATCATGTGAAGGGTGTATGTCTCGTTCGCAAGGGGTAAAGGTCGCTCCGGCAGGATTTATTCGGTCACGCAGTTCAGTCGTTTATCTGGTCTAATTGGATTTTTTACTTAAACGGAAATATATCATGGTGTTTAATGTGTTTAAATTCGAATCATTTTGACAATTTCATTCAAGGATGAAAATTGATGATAGAGATGATAATGAAAGCGAAAAAAGTATTGTGATTATCAAAAACGAATAAAAGACAATAACTCTACTGATAATAATTAATATTTTCAACAACCATTAATACTGACAATACTAATAATAACAGTAGTAAAAATAACCCAAGGACATTAAAGTTTGTTGGAAATTAATCAGGGTTTCTTTATTTTTTGTTAATCATAAAATATGCAACGAAAAGAGCTGACCCAAATTACCTCTGCCAGCTTATTTACATGGCCTAGAGACTTCATGCATTCCGAACAGAAGTGTTTTGTGACCATGCATATCATATTAGATCTGCAAGCATAGTTCTTTTGTAAATAAACCTTCAACTTCAAAAACATGAGCAAATTTGACGTTACGAAGTTCAACCGCTTTGTTTGTAAGCTGATTAATACTTTTGCTGCTATGCTAACCAAAAAAAAAAAAAAAGTTTATAATTCCAGACGTTAATGATTATTCGCGCAAAAAAGCATGACAACCTGCGGAGTAAATACCACATTAAAGAAATAAAAGACAAAAAAAAAAAAGAAAAAAGCCAGGACTTAAAAATACTTTGAAGAATAGAAGAAAAACAAAAGGATTCATTGCTAAGAGGGACACCGTTTTCTACGCGCGGAATATATCAAAAGTATACCCGTTTTCTATATGCAGATTAAATTCAGCGTATCTAATTAAAGCCTGTAATTCGGAAAGGCTTAAAGTGTCATTTGGAATTAGAAAATCATATACAGACTCGCACTTTATATTGTATGAACGTGGACAAACAATTAAGAGGAATTAATAATTACCCATTCATTGGCGTTCTGATAACATCACTAATATTATCAATTCTATCGTTATCACCGTTATCAGTGCTGTAGACACATTGCTATAATGGTGCTGTCATTATTACATTATGAACCTATCTATTTATCTATTGATATTTGATATTACCATTATCGCTATTTTATTATCACCATCAGTCATGTAATCTTCCACTTGTTATAGATGCTATGATAATCATTATTTACTTTCCTTCATTATCAATATTATTAATGTAAATTTGTATCATAATTCTCAGTTGCTGAACCGGATCAAATTATGAAACGAAAACTATTATGATGAGTATATATATCTACTAAATATCGGATGCATATTTATCTGTGTCCTTATGCATGCATCGATAATAGCCTTTGGATAGTCCTATTCAACACAGCAACAGTAGCAACACCTCTTTTGTCTGAGTCCACTTTGAAAAGTAAAGGATGGCAACACTGCGAGTTAGAACGTGTGGGAGTGTCCTTTGTGAATTTTCGCTGAAGATGATTGGCAACACTGTCCCCCGAGACTCTCCTTGCTCTTAAAAGCATTACGATATATCGGTTTCCTCTCCTTTATTTTACTTTTTTTTTTCATATGTTTTTATCCTATATTTTTCCTTTTCTTTCATTACTTTATTTTACGGATTGATATTTAGAAATCACCATTACAATATTAATTTTCCTTTTATTTTTTCCTTTCTTTCTATTCGTGTTTTCTTTCATTTATCCTTCTCCTTTTTCATTTTTCTTTTTCCTCCACTTTTTTTTTTCTTTTTTCGTTCTTTTCTATTAGTGTTTTCCTTAATTTCTCCCTTCCTTTCATTTTTTTTTCAGTTTTTTTTCAATACGCGTCTAATTTTTCACTTACTTACGGACAGAGGTTTAGAAATCGCTATTTCGATATTTCCTCTTTTCTCTTTTCTTTCTCTCTCCTTTTCTATCGGTGCTTTACTTTATTTCTCGTTTCCTTTAATTTTTCTTTTTCTTTCAATACCCGTCTATTTTCACTTGACGGATCGAGGCTGATAAATTATTTAGATATTTCGCTTTTGTTTTTTTACGTTTTCCTTAATATCCCCTTTCTTTCCATTATAATATCTCACTTTCCTCTTTTTTTCTCCTTTCCATCCGTGTTTACCTTTATTTCTCCCCTTCCTTCCCCTTTTCTCTATTTTCCCCCTCTCATTACACGTGTAATTTTCATTTACTCACCCATATTCGTTTTCCTCTCCATCTTTTCCTTCTGTGTTGTCCATCATCTCCCTTTTCCGCCATCTTTTCTTTTTCTTTCCCTTTTAATACACTTTTAACTTTCACTTACTGATTTTAAGACGTCTGATCCTCAGCGAAGCACTTATGAGGTTTTCCCGAAGGACGAAATATCCACTTGTTTTCTAAAGCTATTTCTCCGAACTAGCAGTGTAATAAAGCGTGGCCTTGAGAGTAACTACAGTAGATGTCACTCTGGATAAATAAAGAAAAACGTCCCTTGAGTAGCAAGGCCTTTCAAATTTCATAATGTTCGACTTTTTTTTATATTTAATTCTATGAAAAGAGACAATAGAAACGCTTACCCCCCCCCCCCCCTCTCTCTCTCTTTAATAACTCTCTCATACTACAATGACAAAGTGCAGCGTTTATCTTGTTATATTGCTGAGTATTTTCAAGGAAATAATTCTACGGACATTGTCACCACGTTTCACTAACAAATCTCGATGTAAATTCAAATGTAACACTATGTAATGTTATGACCATGCATTAAATGTACCACAGCTTGCCCACGCCTGTGCAGTTAGCCAGGGTGGTAAATAAAGAACTAAACTAAAAAAATCTCGATGTACTTCAAGTGATAGCGCGTGGCCATTCGCATTGTTAAGTTTACGCTAATCTTAGATGATTTTTTTTTTAATAGATTATAAAAGCGGAATGAGCATCTCTTTGATATATATCCGGTCCACGCAAATAACAGATAAGCTTGAATAGGTTAAAAGTGAGTTCAAATCATATTTGCAATTTAAATAAACTGAATAAACCCATGAAGAAACCAATAAAACAAAGTAAAACAAAAGTAAGAAAATAAGAAAAAGTTAAAGCCAAATGCATGAGAGGAAAATGTAATAAGATATTATAATCAAATTGAAAGGACAATTTGATATAATACAAGACAAAAGTTATCGAAAAAAATAGATACGGGTTTTGTGTATTCCTAAGGGAATGGCAGCTTGCACGAAACATAGCCAATATAACAACCATTACCTTGATATAATGTGACGTCTCAGCTGTCCCCAGTGTCGTTCTTCACTATCTCATAAAATACGAATTAATAAGCAAGGTTCTTATTCACAACAAACAAATATAATATAAAATAAGAAAATGCTTCTCTCTGCCTATCATTTTTGACGTATCTGGTTTGATTTGCGTTTTTCTACAAAGGTCTGTCTGCCTATTGCTTATGTCCTACGCGTTTTTACCTGCTGGGATTAGTAGTTAAGTAAACGGCTCCATAATCCCTTGCGCAAAACCGAGTGGGTTGTCAATCTCATCATCTTAAAAATATTCCGTCACTAAGAATGTGTCGGTGTCTATAATAATAATGATAACAATAATAATAAGGATAATAATAATAGTAATAATAAGGATAATAATAATAATGATAATAATAATAATAGCAATGATGATAATAATAATATTAATAATGATAACAACGATAACATTAATGATAATGATAATAATTATAATGATAAAAAAAATATATAAATTAATAATAACATAATTTCTATACAACTACTATGATTACTATTACTATAATTGTAGTAATATCGTAGCCTCTCTTGAAATGTACTTACATTATAGTCTCCCTTGAAAACCACCGAGTTACGAATTTCTGTTATTTCTTGCTCATGCATATAATACTATTGATAGGTGTACTTTGTAAAATATATTATTATTTTATGTTTAACTGACAAATGTTTATTTATTTGCATAGTTATGTTGTCAAAACTACTCTTAAGTCCTCAGTTCACTGTACATAGGAAATTGAATGAAATACACTCGAACGGGAATAATATTTAAACCTTAATATTATACAAACATCCTCTCTAGTCTTGTTTTCCACTAACGATAAGCCTTGACAGGACTAACCACGGCTGTATATACAGTTTGGTTACTCTGAAATCAGCAGGGCCTAAACGGACTAAATACGGCGGTAGAAATGCTGTTTGGCCAAGAGACCTCATCCCGGCCTTTAAGGGGCTTATGCCGCCGTCAGCCGAGATAGACATATTAGTCACTTCTCTATGATAACAACAAAAGCACTAGTGATAAACAAAAAAGTAGACATCGTAATAATGTGACGATTTCTACTAACTATAAATGAATTCGAGCATCCAACTGCGTAGCTACATAAAAGGTACCTTTCTCGGCCACGATCGAATAGAGCAGGGGTGTGAAATACTCGGCCCGTCATACTTTTTCCAAACTTTCAAACTCTTATGTGCGGCACATTTTCTATTTCAAGTTATACAGTCTGCCGTTTTACATGATTAAGTAAACCGGTCGTTCGTCTTTTAAGATTATCACTAACACAGGGGTGTCAAACTTACACTCCGCTGGGCAAATGTGGCCCAAGAGATGGTCATAAATGGCCTTATGATCGCCATGAAGGAAAATTATATACGTTTCAGAGAGGGAAAATTGTGTGTGTGTGTGTGTGTGTGTGTGTGTGTGTGTGTGTGTGTGTGTGTGTGTGTGTGTGTGTGTGTGTTTGTGTGTATACGTGTGTGTATATGTAGTTATATTAATACATATATATATATATATATATATATATATATATATATATATATATATATATATACACATATATACATGTGTATATACAC
>NC_061820.1:8027100-8032100 GCF_019202785.1 Penaeus chinensis
TGAGTGTGTGTTTTTTGTGTGTGTTTTTGTGTGTTATGTGTGTTTGTGTTTGATGTGTGCGTGCTGTTATGTGTCATGTTGTGTCGTATGAGTGTGTGTGGTTGTATGTGTGTGTTGTGGTGTGTGTGTGTGTGTGTGTGTGTGTTGTGTGTGTGTGTGTGCCGTGTGTGCATGTGTGTGTATGTGTGAGTGTGTGTGTGTGTGTTGTTGTGTGTGTGTATGTGTGGGTGTGTTGTGGTGATACCAAAGACATTTTCCTAATTTTCAACATTTCAGAAGAGGAAAAGGTCACCAACCTTGATAATGACAATAATTGGAAAATTGTTACGAAAAGACTAACAACAACGTATTTTTAAGTTCCCTTTCCCCATTACTGACAAGAGCCACTGAAAAAAAAAGGAGCATGAAAAATAGAAAAACACCAAAAACAAAACTCGTTATTATCACACCAGGAAAATAGTATTTCGCGAGACCTTACAAGAGGAAAGTGAAGTGATCTTGAACGAAACTTCAATGATTAGAAACTACGTAGTCTCCGGTCACTTCATTTTTACTGAAAATCTCTGTAAAATTTTGGATTGAGTAGCAAAAAGGAAAAAAATAGTAAAAAAATACTGTCTCTGTTTGAGTAGCTAACTCGGTCGGAAAAAGCAATTCATTTTTGGACTTTGAATCTTGGAGAGTAAAAAGTGAAATACCGGAGGCTGGAGGGACTGCGAAAGTTCTGCTCTATTCTTTTTCTCTCTCTCTCGCGTCTCTCGGCGCGCTCTCGCTATATCTTAGATCTCGCGTTGAGAAACATATGTACAGAGGAGAGGTGAGAGAAAGGGGCGAGAACGAAGGAGGAGAAGGTGATAGGGGGGAGGTGAAGGCGTGGAGGAGACGGGAGGACGGAGGAGGGGCGGGCTGACGGTGGAGCAGAGGGCGTGGGTCGCGTTGATTGTTTGCTTTGGGTTTAGCTGGCGGGAGGGGGGTGTTGGGGGGGGTTAGGTGAAAGGTTAGGGGTCGAATATATTCTAATTTATTCCAATTTTTTATAAAATAAAATGAAAATTCTAATCATAACCTCAAAACATCCCTCTCAGGTTAAAATGTAGGGCGCGTTTAAATGTGCGTGGGTGTGCGTGATAAAATCATTGGAAATATCGAGAAAACAAAATTGTATGGCGAAACGGAGGTGGGACTACACGCCGACCAGACCCTTCTTCTTAATGGACTTTCTCGCAACGTTTTGTTTTTTTGTGGCCTGCCTTTGTTCGGTGTGCCAAGGGAGGGGATGGAGGGGTGTCCTACTTAGACTCTCTAACCCCCTACCGCCTTCGCTGTCGCTTTCGCAATCTTCCATGGGCCTTTGGCCCTCACCTTAACCCTTCCCTTCCCCCCTACCCCCCCCTCCCCCCCCTCCCCTCCCCCTTCCTATCCTACCTAACCCTATCTCTCCTGCCTTCCTCCTCCCTACCCAAACCTATTAACCTCTACCTATTTTTCCTAAACATCCAAAACAGAGTCTTTTCTATAACGCGAAAGACGGTTTTTTTCGCCTTCGTTATGTTTCGCCTTTCCTCGGGGGTGGGTCCAGTACCCATCAATTAAATAAAAAAAAAAGTTTCGTAAAATTGAGTTATCATTCGGTCTATCTCGTGCTCGCTCTTCCCGTCGAGGGCACATCGCTCCCGCAGGAGACGCAGAACGAAATATTTGGAGCTAGGATTAACAATCCGAGGGTAGATTCTCAAGGGGACATCCTGGGGTGTTTGGATGGCGCCTCTTGTTGAAATTAGGGGGGTTTCTCTCTCTTTTGTGTGTGCGTCTTGTGTTTTTTCTCTGTGTTTTTTTGTCGGGTCTTTTTTGGTCTGTTTTTGTCCGCTCTTGTCTCTGTCCCTAAACTTTTACTCTCTCGGTCTCGGTTTCTCTCTCTCTCTCTCTCTATTTCTCTCTCTCTCTCTCTCTCTCTCTCTCTCTCTCTCTCTCTCTCTCTCTCTCTCTCTCTCTCTCTCTCTCTCTCTCTCTCTCTCTCTCTCTCCTCCCCCCCTTTCTCTCCTTTACTCTCTCTTTCTTTATATTATCTCTCCCTCTGTTTCTCTCTCCTTCTCCCTCTCACTCTCCCCCTCACTCTCTCTCTCTCTCTCTCTCTCTCTCTCTCTCTCTCTCTCTCTCTCTCTCTCTCTCTCTCTCTCTCTCTCTCTCTCTCTCTCTCTCTCTCCATCTCTCTCTCTCTCTCTCTCCCTCTCTTTCTCTCTCCTTCTCACTCTCTCTCTCTCTCTCTCTCTCTCTCTCTCTCTCTCTCTCTCTCTCTCTCTCTCCTGTGATCCTATTGAATCAGAAACTTTTAAATGATACGCTGTGAAAAGAAGAAAAAAGACGAAGACGAAGCATAAGAAAAAAGACGAAGACGAAGCATAAGAAAAAAGACGAAGAAAACGAAAACGAAAAATTATGTCTCGAAAAATGAACTTGGGGGAAAAAAAGAAAAAAAAATCGGCGCTGAGGCAGAAAAGACAAAATCATTTACCCGGCGAAGGAAGAGCACTTTCTGCATTAGTGAGCTCCTTGTTCCAAGCAAAAAGAAAAAAGAAAAGAAAAAAAAAAAAGGGAAAATAAGGAGAAGGAGAAGAAAAAAAAATGAGAGAGAGAGAGAGAGAAAAAAAAAAAAGGTATTCCGAGATTTCGGGGCCATTTTCCCCCTCAGTTTCTTCGCTCGTATCGCGGTGTGTATTCCTGTTGCATGCCAGAACCTGCAGAAGGTCAAAGGTCGATTTATCTCTCAGGAAATAGCATTTTCGCTGTCAGAGGAGCGGCGGAGTGTCAGCCAGGCACGCGCCGCTGATGGCTCGCCCGGGCGTCCTTGCGAGCTGAATATTTACCATTTTTTTATTGGTTTCTCACTTCACATCCTTTCCTTTCATCCCTTGCCATCTGTGCACACTTTTATTTCCGTCTGAATCTAACCCTTCTGTCATTTTTTATTCCAAAAATTCTTCTTTTAGCCTTCTTTTCCAATTCCCTGACCCTTTTCTCTTCTTTTCTTAACTTTTTATATTTCTCTCTTCTTTTTCTCCTTCCCACCCTCTCTCTGTCTTCTTTATCTCTTCCTTCAGTCGTCCCTTTCTAATTCAATCTTTCGTTTCCACTCCCACAAGCACTCTGGGGTCCTGCCGCCTCAAAGACAGCGGCTTGGGAGACCGTGAACGAACTTTGAGGGGCGGAGGGTGAGGGCGGATGGTGAGGGCTTAGGGTGAAGTAGGGTGGTGAGGGCGGATGGTAAGGGCGGAGGGTGAGGGCGGATGGTGAGGGCGGAGGGTGAGGGCGGATGGTGAGGGCGGAGGGTGAGGGCGGAGGGTGAGGGCGGATGGTGAGGGCGGAGGGTGAGGGCGGAGGGTGAGGGCGGAGGGTGAGGGCGGAGGGTGAGGACGGATAGTGAGGGCGGATGGTGAGGGCGGAGGGTGAGGGCGGATGGTAAGGGCGGAGGGTGAGGGCGGATGGTGAGGGCGGAGGGTGAGGGCGGATGGTGAGGGCGGAGGGTGAGGGCGGAGGGTGAGGGCGGATGGTGAGGGCGGAGGGTGAGGGCGGAGGGTGAGGGCGGAGGGTGAGGGCGGAGGCTGAGGACGGATAGTGAGGGCGGATGGTGAGGGCGGAGGGTGAGGACGGATGGTGAGGGCGGATGGTGAGGGCGGATGGTGAGGGCGGAGGGTGAGGGCGGATGGTGAGGGCGGATGGTGAGGGCGGAGGGTGAGGGCGGAGGGTGAGGACGGATAGTGAGGGCGGATGGTGAGGGCGGAGGGTGAGGGCGGAGGGTGAGGGCGGAGGGTGAGGGCGGAGGGTGAGGGCGGATGGTGAGGGCGGATGGTGAGGGCGGAGGGTGAGGGCGGAGGGTGAGGGCGGATAGTGAGGGCGGATGGTGAGGGCGGAGGGTGAGGGCGGAGGGTGAGGGCGGAGGGTGAGGGCGGATGGTAAGGGCGGATGGTGAGGGCGAAGGGTGAGGGCGGAGGGTGAGGGCGGAGGGTGAGGGCGGATGGTGAGGGCGGATGATGAGGGCGGAGGGTGAGGGCGGATGGTGAGGGCTGAACGTGAGGTCGGATGGTGAGGTCGGATGGTGAGGGCGGATGGTGAGGGCGGATGATGAGGGCGAAGGGTGAGGGCGGAGGGTGAGGGCGGATGGTGAGGGCGGATGATGAGGGCGGAGGGTGAGGGCGGAGGGTGAGGGCGGATGGTGAGGGCTGAACGTGAGGTCGGATGGTGAGGTCGGATGGTGAGGGCGGATGGTGAGGGCGGATGATGAGGGCGAAGGGTGAGGGCGGAGGGTGAGGGCGGATGGTGAGGGCGGATGATGAGGGCGGAGGGTGAGGGCGGATGGTGAGGGCGGATGGTGAGGGCGAAGGGTGAGGGCGGAGGGTGAGGGCGGATGGTGAGGGTGGAGGGTGAGGGCGGAGGGTGAGGGCGGAGGGTGAGGGCGGAGGGTGAGGGCGGATGGTGAGGGCGGATGGTGAGGGCGGATGGTGAGGGCGGAGGGTGAGGGCGGATGGTGAGGGCGGAGGGTGAGGGCGGATGGTGAGGGCGGAGGGTGAGGGCGGAGGGTGAGGGTGGAGGGTGAGGGCGGAGGGTGAGGGTGGAGGGTGAGGGTGGAGGGTGAGGGCGGAGGGTGAGGGCGGAGGGTGAGGGCGGATGGTGAGGGCGGATGGTGAGGGCGAAGGGTGAGGGCGGAGGGTGAGGGTGGAGGGTGAGGGTGGAGGGTGAGGGCGGAGGGTGAGGGCGGAGGGTGAGGGCGGAGGGTGAGGGCGGATGGTGAGGGCGGATGGTGAGGGCGGATGGTGAGGGCGGATGGTGAGGGCGGATGGTGAGGGCGGAGGGTGAGGGCGGAGGGTGAGGGCGGATGGTGAGGGCGGATGGTGAGGGCGGAGGGTGAGGGCGGAGGGTGAGGGCGGAGGGTGAGGGTGGAGAGTGAGGGCGGAGGGTGAGGGCGGAGGGTGAGGGCGGAGGGTGAGGGCGGATGGTGAGGGCGG
>NC_061820.1:8037100-8039600 GCF_019202785.1 Penaeus chinensis
CTTCGTTCTTATCCTTCTTTTCGACCTGCTTTCCCTTCCTTTCCTTTTCCCCTTTTCTCTTTGTCTTTACCCTTCTCTTCCCTCTGTCCCTTCCCCTCACCCTGCACTTCACCCAGCTTTCTCTTCCCTCGCTACACCTTCCCTTCTTCCTGATAAGGGTCAGGAAGAAGGGAAGGTGCCCCGTCCTCTCTTCTTTTCCCCTCACTCTGTCCCTCCCCCTCATCCTGCCCATTACCCGTGACTCTACTTCCTCCCCTTCACTCTGCCTCTTCCCTTTTCCCGTCATCCTAACCCCTTCCTCTTTACCCTACTCTTCCCCATCACCCTACCCTTACCCTTTTCTCTTCACTCCTTTCCTCATTCTGCCCCCTTCCCGTCACCCTACTTCCCCTGCTCCTCACACCACCCTTTCACCCTACCGCTTCACTCCTTTTCTTCACTCAACCCCTTTCCCCTTTCCCCCTTCCCCTACCCTTCCCTTCACCATGCCCCTTCCCCCTCACTCTACCCTTCCACTCACCCTGCCCCTTTCCCCTCACACAACCCCTTCCCTTCACCCTGCAGCTTTCCCCTCACCTTTCCTTCCCATGACCCCTTCCTCTTCACCCTATCCCTTCCCCTTCCCCTTCCCCTCACCCTGCCCCTTCACTCTTTTCCCTTACCCTACCCCTTCCCTTCACCCTGCCCCTTCACTCCTATCCTTCAACCTACCCCTTCCCTTTACTCCTTCCTCTCACTCTACCCCTTTTCCTCACATTTTTCCCTTTCACTTCTTCCCCTCACCCTGCCCCTTCCCCTCTACCCTACCTCTTTCCCCTCACCAAGCCCCTTCCCCTCAACCCTACTCCTTCACTCCTTCTCCTCACCCTGCCCCTTTTCTTTTACCCTGCCCCTTCCCCTCACCCTGCCCCTTCCCCTTTACCCTGCCCCTTCCCCTCATCCTGCCCCTTCTCTTTTTCCCTGCCCCTTCCCCTCATCCTGCCCCTTCTCTTTTTCCCTGCCCCTTCCCCTCACTCTGCCCCTTCCCCTTTACCCTGCCCCTTCCCCTCATCCTGCCCCTTCTCTTTTTACCTGCCCCTACCCCTCACCCTGCCCCTTCCCTTTTACCCTGCCCCTTCCCCCTCACTCTGCCCTTTCCCCTTTACCCTTCCCCTTCTCTTTTACCCTGTCCCTACCCCTCACCCTGCCCCTTCTCTTTTACCCTGTCCCTACCCCTCACCCTGCCCCTTCTCTTTTACCATGCCACTTCCTCTTTACCCTGCCCCTTCCCCTCACCCTACCCCTTCCCCTCACCCTGCCCCTTCCCCTTTACCCTTCCCCTTCCCCTCACCCTGCCCCTTCCCTTCACCCTGCCCCTTCTCTATTACCCTGCCCCTTCCCCTCACCCTGCCCCTTCCCCTTTACCCTTCCCCTTCCCCTCACCCTGCCCCTTCCCTTCACCCTGCCCCTTCCCCTCACCCTGCCCCTTCCCCTTTACCCTGCCCCTTCCCCTCACCCTGCCCCTTCCCTTCACCCTTCCCCTTCTCTATTACCCTGCCCCTTCCCCTCACCCTGCCCCTTCCCCTTTACCCTTCCCCTTCCCCTCACCCTGCCCCTCACCCTGCCCCTTCCCCTCACCCTGCCCCTTCCCCTTTACCCTGCCCCTTCCCCTCACCCTGCCCCTTCCCCTTCACCCTGCCCCTTCCCCTCACAGTAAGCGAATAGATTAGTCGGCCAGCTTTAGGAGGTCCAGCCGCTCCTTGCCATTAGTCTCACAGGTCCTCGAAGTCATACTCAAGTTGCGTTTGTTTGTGCGTGTACATGTGTTTGTGTACGTGTGTGTTTGTGGGTGTGTGTGTTTGTTTGTGTGTAGGTGTGTTGGTTGGTTGGTTTGTGTGTATGTGTGTGTGTTTGTGTGTTTGTGTGTGTACGTGTGTGTGTTTGTGTGTGTTTGTGTGTGTGTGTACGTGCGTGTATTTGTTTGTGTGTGTGTACGTGTGTGAGTGTGTGTGTGTGTGTGTGTGTGTGACTCGCGCGCTTTGTGTTTTCCATCACGCAGTGTGGTCGCAGCGAGCAGTTGTATTCATCAGTTAGGGAATTCTCCGAGGTCGTTAGCAACAATTCATCGCCATGATTAATTAATTATTTCCAGCTGATGTGCATCGCCTGCAAAGGTCGCTCGATACCCGCGGTTCATGCAAATTCTCCGGGAAAGTCATATCATTAGAATTATGTCATCCTGAGAAGCAAATCTCTCTCTCTCTTACTCTCCCTCTTTCTCTTTCTCTCTGTCTCTCTGTCTCTTTCTTTCTCTTTCTCACTCACTCTCTCTCTTTCTCCTTCACTCTCATTCTATCTCTCTCTCTCCCTCCCCTCCCATCCCCCCCCCCCCCCTCTCTCTAACTTTTTCCCCCTTTTTTGGCATTTCCATGAGAGGTTTTAAAAGTTACACTTGTTAAGCTTGGTCTCGCTTGTGACTTATTCTACCCCAGGGACTTGTAAAACTGTCTGCAGGATTAGT
>NC_061820.1:8042100-8044600 GCF_019202785.1 Penaeus chinensis
AGGAGTGAGCATAATCTTCAAATGAGAAGCGTTTTATGCACTGATGCTTTATATCCTCCCTTCTATGTTTACACAATTTAATAAACAGACTAGGCATAACCTCTCCCCATAATGCTCGCAGTCAAGAAAGCCACTTTAGTTGACAAAACTACCGAAAAAAAATCAACCATACAGCCACCTCACGAAAAAAAAAAAAAAAGGCCGAAAATTCAACAACATTACTCCCATCCCTATCCCCATCCCCACCCCTTCCCCACCCTATCCCCATCCCCATCCCCATCCCCTTCCCCATCCCCATCCCCATCCCCATCCCCTTCCCCATCCCCATCCCCATCCCCATCCCCATCCCCATCCCCTTCCCCATCCCCATCCCCATCCCCTTCCCCATCCCCATCCCCATCCCCATCCCCATCCCCATCCCCTTCCCCATCCCCATCCCCATCCCCATCCCCTTCCCCATCCCCATCCCCATCCCCTTCCCCATCCCTTTCCATCCCACGTATTCATATTCGCCCAAACGCCACCTCAAGACGCCGATCCAGGAACAGGAAAATCTCGATCCTCAACCGCGGTATCTACGGCCTTCCGCGGCGTCCCGACAGCTGGTGCCAAGACCGAGAGCTGATTCTTCCTCTCAGTCGTCACTACAGCAGGTGGCGCTGTCGGACCGTGATGACTCTTCTTCGGGGGCTTATGAGAAAGGGAGGGGGAGGAAGAGGAAGAGGGGGAGGAAGAGGGAGAGGGAGAGGCAGAGAGGGTGAAAGAGAGAGAGAGAGAGAGAGAGAGAGAGAGAGAGAGAGAGAGAGAGAGAGAGAGAGAGAGAGAGAGAGAGAGAGAGAGAGAGAGAGAGAGAGAGAGATAGAGAGAGAGAGATAGAGAGAAAGAGAAAGAGATAGAGAGAAGAAAGAGAGAGAGAGAGAAAAAAAAAGAGTGAAAGAGCATGGGAGTGACCGAGAAAAAGAAAGGGGGAAGTGGAGGATAGAGCGAAAGAATCAGGAGAGAGAAAAGAGGAGAAGAGAGAGCGGTGGAGTTAATAAAAAGAGGAAATGGAAAGGGAGGGGGAAAAAAATAAAGAAAAGGAATATAAGTGATGGACAGAACAAAAAACATGGGTGTAGAAATAAACAGTTTTTCATAGACAAATATGTAAAATAAGTAGGTAGATAAACAAATTGGAAAGTCGATAGGTAGGTAGAGAGAGCGAGTGAAGAAAAGATAAAAAAATGAAAGAAAGGAAAAAAGGAGAAGAGATAGGAAGAGAAATAGAAGAGAAGAAAATAAAATAAAGAAAAGGAGTGTGAGGAAAGAAGAGAGAAGAAAAGAAAGGAGAGAAGATAACAGAACAGAAAAGAGAAAAGAGCAAAAAAAGGAAGAGAATAAAACAGAACAAACGAGAAAGGAGAAGGGAAGAGAAGAGAAAGGAGGGGAATGAAATAGAAGAAGAGAAAAAGAGAAGAAACAGAGGAAATCAGAGAGAAAGAGAGAAGAAGCAGAGGGAATAAGAGAGAAAAGGACAAGAAACAGAGTAAATAAGAGAGAAAAAGAGAAGAAACAGAGGAAATAAGAGAGAAAAGAGGAGAAACAGAGAAAAAAAGAGAGAAAAAGAGGAGAAACACAGAAAATAAGAGAGAAAAAGAGGAAATAAGAGAGAAAAGGACAATGAATGGAGGAAATAAGAGAGAAAAAGAGGAGAAACAGAGGAAATAAGAAAGAAAAAAGGAGAAACAGAGGAAATAAGAGAGAAAAAGAGAAGAAATAGAGGATATAAGAGAGAAAAAGTGAAAAAAACAGAGGAAATAAGAGAGAAAAAGAGAATAAATAGAGGAAATTAGAGAGAAAAAGAGAAGAAACAGAAGAAATAAGAGAGAAAAAGGGGAGAAACAAAGAAAATAAGAGAACAAAAGAGGAGAAACAGAGGAAATAAGAGAGAAAAGGACAAGAAACAAAGGAAATAAAAGAAAAAGAGAAGAAACCGAGGAAAAAAGAGAGAAAAAGAAAATAAATAGAGGGAAAAAGAGAGAAAAGATAATAAATAGAGGAAATAAAAGAGAAAAAGAGAAGAAACAGAGGAAATAAGAGAGAAAAAGAGGTGAAACAAAGGAAATATGAGAGAAAAAGAGAATAAATAAAGGAAATAAGAGAGAAAAGAGAATAAATAGAGGAAATGAGTGAGTAAGAGAGAAAAAGAGGAGTAACAGAGGAAAGAAGAGAGAAAAAGAGAAGAAACTGAGGAATAAGAGAGAAAGAGAAGAAATAGAGGAAATAAGAGAAAAAGAGGAGAAACAGAGGAAATAAAGAGAAAAAGAGGAGAAACAGAGGAAATAAGAGAGAAAAAAGGAGAAACAGAGGAAATAAAAGAGAAAAAGAGGAGAAACAGAGGAAATAAGAGAGAAAAAAGAGAAACAAGAAATGAGAGAGAAAAAGAAGAGAAACAGAGGAAATAAGAGAGAAAAAGAGGAAAAACAGAGGAAATAAGAGAGAAAAAGAGAAGAAAGAGGAA
>NC_061820.1:8087100-8092100 GCF_019202785.1 Penaeus chinensis
AATAAAAAATCCTAAATAGACAAATAAATAAATCAATCAATCCTAAAAGAGATTAATAAATAAATAGATAATAAATTGTCACAAGAACCAAGGCCGGTTCCTTTCTAACAACACTGGAATTTCCAACAACGATGAAACTTTTAACAACGTCGAAATCCCTACAAAATTATAAACAAAGCCTTCTTGAAATGAATAGTCTCCTCAAAATATAATCGAATTGAATCGCCACACCATAAATGCTTAAATAAGAGCAAAAAAGACACCCACGCCCCTCGCCTCGCCCCTTAGCTCCGTTGGTGCACCTCAGCGATCTGCCGCCACGCCCCCTTTTCACCTGTGCGCGAGATGAGTCGACTAGTGTTGACTGAGTCGACGGGAGAGTTCAGTCAGCTTGTCCGAACCTCAGCTATTAACTAATTCATACAGTAGTATACTGTGTCTGCAGAGGAAATATTTTTTTTTTTAGATAAAAATACTCTTTGCATAATTGAAAAAATATTCACAGCATTCAATAAATGCTTTAAACCCTAGATATCTAAAAGAGTTTTATATACTCCTTTTGTTTTGATAAAAGAGAAAGATCTTTATGTATTTCTCGATCTGTGTGGATTGTTCAAGAAGAAAACGACATAAAAATAACCTAGCAAAACTGTCTATATACTATTCCGCCCATGGGAGCATAACACACGAGGAAGCAGAATAATGGTGTGTTTATCTTTTTACTTGAACGTTCACAAAACAGCACTTTGGCTCCATATCCGTGTCAAGCTTCTACGTGTCTCGGAATATTCGCGAAGACTGTCTTGATCCTGGCAATGACTTTGAAGGATGGATCACCTGGGAATTTCCTCTCTCCTTCCCCCTGTTCCATTCCCTCCCCCTCCCCCTATCTCCTTTTCCCGACCCCTCATCCCAGCCACAGCATGAGAACTTTCCCTGACTTTCCCCTTCCACTCTCATTTTACTTCTCCCCCTCCTTTCCCTCTCCCTCTTCCTCTTTCCTCCCCTTCCCCCTTTCCGCAAGCCCTTTCCTCCCTCTCTCCGCCTCATTTCACCCCCTCCTCTTCCCCCATCCTCTTCCCTACCCTCCCCCTCCCCGTTCTTTCCCCCCATTCTCTTCCCACTTCCTCTTCCCTCCCCTCCCCCTCCTCGTTCTTTCCCCCTCTCTCTCTTCCCCCTTCCTCTTCCTTCCCCTCCCCCTCCCCGTTCTTTCCCCCCTCTCTCTTCCCCCTTCCTCTTCCCTTCCCACCCCCTCCCCGTTCTTCCCCCCCTCTCTCGTTCCACTTCCTCCTCCCTCCCTCCAACCCTTCTTTCCCCCTCCCCCAAGCCCTCTCCTGGCCCCCTTCCCTTCCCATCCACTCGTCCGGAAGTGACAGAACAAAGTAAACTCTAAAAGTTTCTTTGACTCGAGAAATTAGTCGCTTTACTAACTCATCAGCGTCAGACACGTGGAAAATAAATCTATACGGATAAAAATGTAAATAGTTAAATTAAATAAGTAAACAAATAGCAATAAGACAAGGGATTCGATTAATAATTAAATAAAACGAGAGCAAACTAATTAAACATCTCAGTTTTAAGGAGATGAGATTTTTCTTTAATAACAATAGTAACAATGGTTATAACATCACAGTATTTTATCAATATTGTTGTCGTGTTATAGTTGTTACAGTTGTGGTTATCATCATCGTTATTATCATTATTATCAACGTTATTATATTTGCTATTCTTATCATTATCATTGTTACTGGTATCACAATCATTATTCTTATACTTTTTTCTAAATCTTTTTCTCATTGATATCACTGTTATTGTAATTTCATTATCATTATCATAATAATCATTATCATCACCATCATCTTCATTTTCATAATAGTCATTACCATCAACATCTTCTTCATTTTCATAATAATCATTATCATCATCATCATCTTCATTATCATTATTATAATAATAATTATAATTATTATTATTATTATTATTATTATTGTTATTATTATTATTGTTGTTAATAGTATTATTCTTATTGTTATTATTATTATTATCATTATATTATCATTATTATCATTATCATCCTTATTATAATTATTATCATTATTATCATTATTATCATTACTATTACTATTACTATTATTATCATCATCATCATCAGCATTACTATTTTCACCATTACATTTATCATTGTTATCATTATCGTTATTATTATCATCATTATTACTATCAGTATTGTTCTTAACAACAACAACGACATTATCATCATCATCATAAATATCATTATAATTCTTAACAACAACAACAACGTCATTATCATCATCATCATCATTATAATCTTTGTTATTAATATTTTTATCATCATTATCATCATTATTATCTTTATCATTATTATCATCATAAGCATCGTCACCATAATCATTACTGATATAATTGGTATAGCTATCACCATTATCACTATAAATATATCTAGTCATGATTCTCCTTATCTGTAGCCACAATTACTATCAATTTATAGTCAGTAGTGTTGTCAAAGTCACCAATGTTAGAACATTAGTATTTTTTATCAGTTCTGTGATGACTGCATCGATAATGATAATGATGATTGCAATAATAAACAATAACGAAAGGATAGATGCTAGTAATAACGCGAATGAACAAATAACAATAGATAGATAGAAAGAGAGAGAGAGAGAGAGAGAGAGAGAGAGAGAGAGAGAGAGAGAGAGAGAGAGAGAGAGAGAGAGAGAGAGAGAGAGAAGAAAGATATATATATAGAGAGAGAGAGAAGAGAGAGAAAGAGAGAGAGAGAGAGAGAGATCACAGATATACAAGTATCCAGAATTGCCTCACAATATCGCGAGCCTGAAAACGGCTACACATATTCTCGCTGTCTACATCATATTGTATTTATTATCTACATAAATCACTCGGTATGGATGGTGGCATTGTCTCCGCGCGCAACATGTGCAGTGTGTTTCTTTTGTTATCGATCGTGTCCCTGAAAACATGAGCGAAATTCGATTTGCTTCGTCGAAATCCGTCCAATATCGTAAGAAAAACGTGGCATTGTTTCTTATCGGCAGTGTCATTATTTCTGATACTGTCAACATCTTGTTTATCGTCTGTGTCTGCTCTTTCTCACTCTTTTTCTGTCTCTGTCTGCCTATCTCTCTCTCTCTCTCTCTCTCTCTCTCTCTCTCTCTCTCTCTCTCTCTCTCTCTCTCTCTCTCTCTCTCTCTCTCTATCTATCTATCTATCTATCTATCTACCTATCTATCTATCTATCTACCCCCCCATCTCTCTCTCTCTTTCAATCTCTCTCTCTCCCTCTTTCAATCTCTCTCTCTCTCTCTCTCTCTCTCTCTCTCTCTCTCTCTCTCTCTCTCTCTCTCTCTCTCTCTCTCTCTCTCTCTCTCTCTCTCTGGGGCATTAACAGTGGGAATATATTACGTGGTGCCTATTCATTATTCACAATGGGAATGTTGACGTTATATATGATTTTAATGCGTTCTCCTGATGATGGAAGGACACGGTTATATTATCACCGTATATATTCATTATTGTCATTTTGATGTTTTCCTTGGTAGTGTCAGAATCTTTATGAAAAAAAATCTGACAATGCAACAAAGCAGTAATTTAGATGTTTTAATATTTCTCTAAGGAATATTACGAAAGGTCGCGACTGCCATTCTTTTCACAGTGATTTAACACACTCAATTTTCACTATTAATCAATCAACCTCGTCAATCCAGTTTTCACAGCCATCCACCATCAACCAACAACCTGAATACAGTATTTCCATTTTCCCAATACGATGAAATTAAATGCGACAGAAACCCAGGCATCAATCAGCTGACGTGAGGACAGGTGTGACGTCATCAATCAAAGTTGTTGTCGTAACGAAGCGAAAAGCTTGCAGGCAGCCGGGTTTTCCTTCGAGGGAAACAGAATTCGTAATATCCGCTTGGGTTTCGTGATAAGACGAAGACTCAATCTTGTGCCTTCTTCTCGAATGTGACTTTCTTGTTGTCTTTATTCCTTTTTTTTTATCTTTTGATTATTATGATTATTGCTATTATGTTTTTTTTATGTTCATTATGATTATCATTTATATTAATATTATCACTATCATTGCTACTATCATTATCATTGATTTTATCATCATCTTTACTACTCTCATAATTATCGCTACTATTGCTAGCATCCTTAATAATATTATCATCATAATTATAGTGATTACTACAGATATTATTATTATTGTTATCATTACTACTGTTGGTGTTATTAATACTATGAGAGTTATATTTATCATCATTACCAACATCACCATCATTATATTATTGTGGCTTATCGTTATCCAGTTAATTTACCTTTTTCATATCACTTCTGTTATTCACCGATGTCATTTTATACAGCATTATTACGAACGCTGTCGTATATATTGTTGTTGTTATTATCATCAATACCATCATGCTCATAAATACTATTAGACATTGAGGAATAACAACAATTAAATAGATATGGTAATGAGCCGCGGCGGTCAGATGCAGGGTTAACATCATTACCGCAAATTATACAAATGCAACGATAGAGTCACGATTTCGGCGGTGATTGGTGTTGATAATCAACTATTATCTGTATATCATGATGTAAGAATTTCCTAGTAATACTTGTAATAGATTTGGTAAATTTAACCGTAGTGCAGACTTTGTTCATAATGGTTAATAAATACGTTAAAGACATCTTAAACCGAAGACTAGGCTCCGTCATCGCATTCGTATGGTTTGCGGTAATGGTGGTAAGTATGGTTAGATGGAAACGAAAGTGAGGGAGAAGGAGAAAATAAAGAAGGAAAAGATGAGGAAAAAATAGAGGGTGAGAGAGAGAGAGAGAGAGAGGAGAGAGAGACAGACAGACAGACAGACAGACAGACAGACAGACAGACAGACAGACAGACAGACAGACAGACAGACAGACAGACAGACAGACAGACAGACAGGCAGACA
>NC_061820.1:8102100-8104600 GCF_019202785.1 Penaeus chinensis
CAATTAAACGGAGCTAATGAAACGACGGGTAATTAGTTATAATTAGTAAGAAATAATGTTGTATACGTTCTGATGCAACATTTGATTGCAATAAAACAATATAACTTGATCAATCACATCCTCTCACACATCTGGGTATCTTGATTGATATAATGTTAATTTCCCTGAATAATAATTTCCATTCTCTTCCTCCCATAGAGATATCTAATGAATTTTGTCCTAATCATTTAGAAAATCTCCTTCTTTGTGAACTTAAGAACAATGTTTTCTTAGCACGTACTTTAAATAACCAAAAAAATATTAAACTTATGTAAATTTGTTTTTGATTTGCATATTAAGGATATAGAGAAAATTTAAGATATGAAATATTATATGAAAGAAAATAGTAAACTTATGTCTATTTATTTCTTTAATTTGTATATCAAAATTATAAAAAATAAAGAAGATATTAAATATTATATTATAGAAGATACTAAACTTATATATAGGGTTATTCTTTGTGTTATTCACTAAAAAAGCTTCATTCATAAAAGAACATTGAAGAACACTTGATAATATTCATTAAATTTTCATTCTATTATTCATTTTCCATTCATTTATATATATTCATTATATATTTATTTATCGATTGACTTGTCTTTATAATTCACTTATTTGTTGATTTGCATTTTTATTTATCTTTATTTTCCATATTTTTATCTGTTTTTCATACTTTATTATTCATTTATTTATCTTCTTATTCATCATTATATTTGTTTAATTTATCTGTTATTTTATCTTTATCATTAATGTTATTCATC
Organism: Penaeus chinensis; assembly: GCF_019202785.1. Taxonomy (NCBI): domain Eukaryota; kingdom Metazoa; phylum Arthropoda; class Malacostraca; order Decapoda; family Penaeidae; genus Penaeus; species Penaeus chinensis. The sequence goes on from NC_061820.1 coordinate 8,102,901, forward strand.
TTTTTGTCCTTATTGTTCATTCATGCATCTGTTTATTTATCTTATCCTATTTATCTTTTCTTTTAATTTATCTATTTACTATATACGTGTTTATTTATTTATTCGCTATTATTCTCACCATTCATTATTTTTTCTTATTTATTTCATATTTATCCGTTTATTTATTTGTTCAATGTTATTCTTATGAAGTTTGCTATTCCCCCCTTTCGTCTTCATTGTTCATCTATTTATCTGATTATCTATCTTTATCATTCATCTCTGGATTTTTCTTTATTATTAATTTATCTATCTGTTTATTTATCTATTTTTCTACGTATTTTATTCAGTTATTTGTTTATTATCATTCTAAAGGTGATTTCCCTTGCATGCCTTCCCTGTGACTTAAGGAAACACAATATCTATTATTAGTTATTATTATTTATCTATCTGTTTACGTATCTCTATTTATTATCTATTTGTTATATTTTTAATCATTTATATTATTAATTATATATTCATCTATTTATCTCTTTTATTCGTTCACTATTATTCTCAAGATGTTTCCCGGCGACTTGATGGATTTGGAAGATGTCTATATTTTTCATTTATTTATCACTTTCTTAACTGCCTGTCTATCTACTTGTCTATTTATTTATTCACTAGTTCGTTTTTATTCCTAAGATGTTTCCTTCATATAATTTCCTTTCGTTTGACTTGAAGGTAACGCAACCTGTCTCTTTTATTATTATCGGTTGATATAACTTTCTCATTAATTGATTTATCTGTTTATCAATCTATTCATCTACTTACCTATCCATTTATCTATTTATTTATCCATCTTTATTCCTGTTTCCATGATATCCCTTCCCTAAGCATATCTTCCCTATGACTTGAAAGGTACCACAAGACGTCCTTCTCGAAGTCCTTTTCAGACTCAGCCTCGACATCCTCTGGTCCCTCGCTGCGTGAAGGGAAGGTCGTCCTTCAGCGCGCGAAGAGGTCGTATAGCGGTGCCTCTGCCGGTTGTTACGTGATTAATAGAGTAATATTAAAACGATAAACCACGCGAGATGTGGTCGTTCTAGGAGGACAGGGGGTGTAGGATAGGAGGTCGTGTTTTTTTGTTGTTGTTTTTTTAATGCGTAGGGGGGTGTGGGGTTGGGGGGTGATTTTTGTGTATGGTAATGTTCTCAAAGGGAGGATATGATTATGTTGTTTCTTCGTCTCGTTTTCTCTGATTGATTCTACAGAATGATCTGAAGTTAATTTGATAATCAATGGATTATGATATTCCTTCTATCGATTATATAAAATGAATGGCAATTTCACGTAGTTGTAATTCCTTTCTTCTAAACAAGTCAAACAATTAAAAACAAACTCTTAGCCATTTGCTCAAAACCTGGCGTGTCCTTCAGAAGCATCCTTCCGACCTTCATTTGTGTTGCGACCGTGAATATTTCAGCCACTGTGCAGCCGCAGCGGAGGTGAGACATTCGGACATTACTCTTTACCTCACAGACAGCCGAGGAGAGAAGCGACGGAGGAGAAGAAAGGAGCGGTAGAGGAGAGGAGAGAAGCGACGGAAGAGAGGAGAGAGAAGTGACGGAGGAGAGGGAAAAAGCGGCAGATGAGAGGAGAGTGAGAAGAGGAGAGGGAGAAGCGGCAGAGAAGAGGAAAGATGAGAAGGAAAGGAGATACAGAAGCAACAGACGACCAGCCCC
>NC_061820.1:8117100-8119600 GCF_019202785.1 Penaeus chinensis
GAGAGAGAGAGAGAGGGTGGAGAAGAGAGAGAGAGAGAAGAGAGAGAGAGGGTGTGAGAGTATGAGGAGTATGAAAAAGAATGAGAGTGAGGCCTTCTCCTCCCCCTAGCCCCCCGCCATATCCAGTCGCCACCTCTCATGCTATCTCTATCTTTTTTATCGTATCGATGTCTACTATCTTATCTATCTCTCTCCACTTTTCTCCTTCCTCCATGCCTGCGCCTCTTCTCATACCCCCTCTCTAGCCATCGCCCGCGTGCTCCCCTCGCGACCCCCGTCCCACCACCCGCCTGCGTCGCGGGCCGCCGGGCCCCCCCCCCCGCTCGTCCCCAACGCGCCGCCTCCGCCTGTCCCCCTGCTCCCCTCCCCAACTTCTGTACCGCCTCCTAGATAGTATGGTCCCCAGCGGCTACTGTCTGCCGGGCTCCCGTTGTGTGAGAACTGTGTTGGTTAAAATAAGTGGTGTTTGTGGTATGATTGGTTGTTTGTTGTTGTTTTTTTTTGGGTGTGTGGTGTAGGTGGCAGGAAGCCGCAGCATCTCCCCCCCCCCATCCCACATCCCAAAAATACAAACCTCCACCCAAATACCAACACCGTAACCCCAACCCCTTCCCAACCTCACCCCTACCACGACCTCCCACAACCCCCCCCCCTCCTCCTTCCGCTTGACAAAAACGGCGGCCACCAAAGAGGCCCTCCAACTCACCTCCCCCCCCCCTCAACCCCACCCCGCCACCACCCCCTGCCCCCCCCCTCCATCACCAACACAACACCCCCAAAACCCCCTCACAATCAGACCCTCCCTACCTTGCCTCAAACCCAAGACACAAACAAGACATCACACCTAAACTCCACACCCAAACGACAAGCACCCCACCCCCCCGCCCGCACCCCCCCCCCTCTTATTACCCCTTAAGCAGAAACAGTGCAGCTCTTGTCTCTGCGAAAACTTTTCCCCAACTCTACTCAGCTCATTTGGCAGTTTTTAGGTCGATGCCCCTCCGATATAACCTTCAGTGGAATATTGCCCTTATTAATCCATGAGCGTTCTTCAGGTCTGTTTTGTTTTGGTTTATTTTACTTACCCATCTTTCTGGTTGGTCCTGCTGTGCTTGTTTGTTTGTTTGTTTGTTTGTCTGTTTGTCTTTCTTTCAAATTGCTTTCTCTCTTTCTGACCTCGTCTTTCCTTTTCTCTCTTTCTCAATCTTTCCTTTTTCACCTTCTCTCTCTCTCTTCGTCTCTCTCGACCCCATCCCTCTTCTCTCTCTCCTTTCTCTCTCTCTCTCTCCCTCCCATCCTCTCAACCTCTCTCTCTCCCTCCCTCTCCTCTCCTCCTCTCTTCTCCCCGTCCTCCCCCCACCCCTCCTCTCTCCTCTTCTCACTCTTTCTCTCCTTCCTCTCTCCTCGTCAGTTTCTCTTTTTTCTTCCTCCTTCTTCTCTCCTCCTCTTTTTTTCCTTCGTTCCTCCCTACATTCCCTCTTTTCCTCTCCTCTCCCCCTCACCTCTTCATTTGTCACTCCCTTTTCCTCTTCCTCATAATCTTTCCTCTATCTATCCGTCCCTTTATACCCATTTTTCTTCCTCCTTCTCTCGTCTCATTCCCTTCTTTCCACCCTTTCCCTTCCTCTCCCTCATCCTCGACCCCCCTCCCATCCTTCCTTCCTTTCTCCTTACCTCTCTCTTTCTTCGTCCTTCCCTTAAACCCACTACGAGCCTTCGTTCTGGCTTTGGCTTCCGCTTGTCCTTAAATTTCCTTCATCGGTCTTTCCGTCGGCTCCTTCCTTCGTTCCTTCGTGTGTGTCTCCGTCGCCTCCTTCCTTAATTCCTTCGTCGGTCTCTCTGTCGCCTCCTTCCTTAGTTCCTTCGTCGGTCTCTCCGTCGGCACCCTTCCATCGGTTCCTTCGTGATGTGTCTGTCTCCGTTCGCCATCCTTCCTTAATTCTTCGTCGGTCTCTCTGTCGCCCACCTGTCCTTAGTTCCTTCGTCTCTTCGTCGGTCCTCGTGTCCGTTCGGGCAGCACCTTCCTTCGTTCCTTCGTGTGTGTCTCCGTCGCCTCCTTCCTTCGTTCTTCGTCGTCTCTCCAGGCTCTTATTCCGAACGACTACCCCGCGCAACGTCGCCTCGTTAGGAAACCCCCGTGGTTTCATCAGCGCGAATGCACGAAGGATACGTCTTCGAAATGCGTGTGGTCCCGAAGAAATGCCATTTCATTCATATTGGTTTCATTCGTTTGTGTTTAAGCCTAAATTCATTGCTAGTCCCCTCTATCTCTAGTGTTCCATTCTTTTTTTTATATTATATTTTGTGCCTTAGAACGCACAACGGACACACACACAGTTACACACACACGCACACACAAACACACACACACACACCACACAACACAAAACAGAATTGCCATCAACCCACATGGCATTATAAAGGGAAAAGGGGGGGGGGGGTAGGTCAACGTTCTTCGCATCGAATAAGAAAAAAACAACCTTATAAAAGGCAAAACCCC
>NC_061820.1:8150569-8156463 GCF_019202785.1 Penaeus chinensis
AAATGGGAAGTAGATTAAAGAAAATGGAGAGATGATTAATTAAGGAGATTAACGAAAATTGGAAAATTGGCGGAAAGAAATATCCGTTTATAAAATAAAATCAAAGAAAAAAATGGTGTGCTGTTTTAGGGATATGCTAAAAAATGAAATAAAACAGTTTACCTTTTTTGCAATATGGTCAATTAAAAAGAAAAAAAAGCCTCTAACATTTGTATATTGTGTATTAGGGAAATGACAAATAATACAGAAGAAATATTAAACACATGAAGGTTTAGGGCCATGGTGAATGATTATATAAGAAAACACCACTATAGGTATTTATTGAAATTACAAAAAAGGCAAATGTAAAAGGATATAAAGAAATAAAAATATATATTACGTAATACAGTAATGGTGAATGGATATCAAAAACCATATTATATTACTCCTTAGGGAAATTAGATAAAAAAAAATGCATTTTTTTTTTTCAATAAAATAAATAAAAAAAACTTACCAGAATATACAGAGAAAAACAATATTTTATATTTAGAAACATGTTTACGATGAGATATAAGATAAACATCTGAAAATCCTTTCACATCAAAGGGATATTTCGAGACACGGAACAGATCTGCGTATTATATTAAGATATCTAGTTGAAAACTTTTTGAATATCCGATATCTCAGGCGACCGGCGAATAAACTATTGAAACTCTTGTACACTAAAATGAACCATCCATATCGAAGCTTTAAGAAACAGAAAAAAAAAGAAAAAAAGAGAAAATAATAAGAATAGCAATAATGAAAATAAATGAAAGAGACAAAGAAAAGAATCTGTAAATTACATTGAAGGAAAGTAAAACTGAGGGGGAAAAAATATTTGTCATTATGGTAGAGTAAGACACGGTAAAAAAGGGATACTGCAACATTGCAACAAACTTTATGTGTTCTTGTGCAGGCTCATAGGACCAATATACAATAGTGAGAAAATACCTGGAGAGAGAGAGAGAGAGAGAGAGAGAGAGAGAGAGAGAGAGAGAGAGAGATAGAGAGAGAGAGAGAGAAACACCAATCTCTTTTGAGGTTTGTTGAGCAAGAAAGAGAGAGAAAGGAGAGAGAGAGGAGAGAGAAAGGAGAGAGACACAAAGAGAAAGAGGAGGGGGGCGAGAAAGAAAGAAAGAAAGATAGATAGATAGATAGATAGAGAGAGAGAGAGAGAGAGAGAGAGAGAGAGAGAGAGAGAGAGAGAGAGAGAGAGAGAGAGAGGCAGAGTCAGAGAGAGAGGGAGAGAGAGAGACAGATCGAAAAAAACACATACAAAACAGTCCTTTCAATCAATTAGTTTTTTCCTCTATCTTCTTACCCCTTTCTCACGAAATACCTTTAAAGTTCAAACGTGTTGGAAACAGGTCGACGTCTAATGAATCATTTGTCTCAGGTGAAACAACCAATTACACTATTGTCAGCCTTAGGGTCTTCACGCGGGTTGCTTTGTCCAAAATGCCTTTGTCATGTGCCGATGTGGGAGCCAAGAGCCAACATCTCACGCGCTGTTATATTCTTAGTTGGTAAATGGAGGAATGTCAGGCGATATGCTATGCTGTGTGGGCTGTAATCTGTTTATTCCGTTTTCATTTGCTTTCTCTGACTCTGTTTATTTCTTTATAAGTACATGTGTGTGTGTGTGGATACATATATATTCATCTATTTATCTATATGTATACGTATTTGTATATTTACATATATTTATCTGTTTTTATATACATATATGTATACATGGTAGAAAAAAAAACACGATGCAAAAACTAGATTGATTGAAAATGAGACTACAGTTTCGAAATTCATCAGATTCCATCTTCAGGTCTGAAGAGGAAAGGGGGAAGAGGGGGTATAAAGAAAGAGAGAAGAGGCTACACTGTAAAACGGTGCAGGGGAGGACAGACGAACGGAAGCGAAGGGAGGCTGTGGGAAGCGAGGTGACTGTCGGCAGGAGAAAAGCCGCTGTTCAGGTTGAAATTAGGCTGCAGCTTTATTAAAGAGGATTCCATTAGTCTGCGGGCGTGGACATCAGCGGAAGGAAAGACAATTCGCGCCGCTGAACAGTCCATATGATGGCCTGTGTCCCACTGGTGGTAAAATAGGGCGTTGTTGTTATGTCCCCTGGATACAGCGTACTTATGTTGTGACAGATGGTTAGTGAGACTGGCGTCTGTCTCGCTAAAGTACTGCTTATTAAAGGACGCACAAGGAATACCTTTAAGGTAGAGGGAGGACTGGTGTGGACCAGGTAGCGACGGAGAGTGTTCACCTGGCGAAAGATCAGCCTGCAGTTGAGAGGGTGGAATGGGCGACGGAGAGTAGATCTCTTCAGTGTAGGTCAGGCTGAGGACGGGCAGGTGAGGAGTCTCTTTAGGCGAGGAGCCGTGGTAGAGGGTACACCGTGCCGCGGCGTCGAAAACATGATAGCTCAGTTTGGAGAACAAACGACGCAGGAAGTCGATCTCTCCATCCAGATACTGGGGGTCACAGATGCAGAGGGCGCAGAGGAACAGCGAGGTGGCAACACCTTTCTTTCCATGGAGAGGATGGTACGAGAAATGTTTGTACATACCACTGGATGTCTTCCTGTATATGGAGAAGGAGAAGTGGGTCAGCAGAGCGATGAACTAGGGTGTTCAAGAAAGGGAGCTTGTTGCCAAGCTGCCATTCCACCTTGAAACGGATGGAAAGAGAGAGAGTTCAGCTGTTGCAAAGCGCAGAGTGCAAAGACGTCGTCGACATACCTCAGCCAAACCGACGGACGAAGGGAGATAGAGGGAGAAGTTCAGACTCGAAGAACTCCAAGAACAGGTTTGCCAAGACTGGAGAGAGGGGAGAGCCCATGACAACGCCGAACGTCTGAGAGTAGAAGCGACCCTCAAAGGAGAAGGAATCAGACTGCACACACAGACGACTCAGCAGGAGGAAGACGTCGGTGGGCAGAGGGAGACGAGGATCCTCTGCGGGGAGCCTCCTCTCAAGGAAAGCGAGGACGTCAACAAGTAGGGACCTTGGTGAACAGGAGTCGACATCCAAGCTTATCATGGTCCTACACTGAGATCTACTCTCTCCGTCGTCCTCTTCACCCTCTCAACTGCAAGCTGATCTTTCGCCAGGTGAACACTCTCCGTCACTACCTGGTCCACACCAGTTCCCCCTCTACCTACCTATGCTGTTCCCTGTGCCTCTTGTGATAAGCAGTACTTTAGCGAGACAGGCGCCAGTCTCACTAAGCGTGTCTCAACACAAATATGCTGTATCCAGGGGACACAACAACAGTGCCTTCTCTTACCATCAGGCCATCAGATGTACTGAGCAGCGGTGCGAATTGTCTTTCCTTCCGCTGATGTCCACGACAGAAGACTAATGGATCTTCCTTAATAAAGCTGCTGCTTAATTTAAGCTTGAACAACGACTTTACTACAGCTGATAATCTCCTCGCTTCCCACATCCTTCGCCTTCTCCCTTATACCGACCACCCTGCGCATAGTCCGCCCGACCCTCCGACCTGATCTGACCTCCCTTCGCTTCCGTTCGTCTGTCCTCCCCTGCACCGGGTTGCCTCTCCTTTCTCTCTTTTATACCCCCTCCTCTCCCTTTCCTCTTCAGACTTGAAGATGGAATCTAGGTGGATTTCAAAACTGTAGTCATATTTTCAACATCTAGTTTTGCATTCTTGTTTTTTCTACCATAGTATCAACACGGAAGAGTGTTTTACCATTCATATGTTTTTTCTTCTTTTTTGGGAGATATTTATCTTTTTATCCCTTTTTATCGCTCATACCTCCCCCCCCCCCTCTCTCTCTCTCTCTCTCTCTCTCTCTCTCTCTCTCTCTCTCTCTCTCTCTCTCTCTCCCTCACTCACACCCACTCACTCACTCACTCACTCACTCACTCACTCACTCACTCACTCACACACACACACACACACACACACACACACACACACACACACACACGCTCTTCCTTCTTCTCTCTCCCCTTCTCGTTCTGTATCTTCTCCTCCGCCTTACCTCCTCCCGTAATCCCTAAAGAATCCACAAGCCACGCGGACCCAAAACCCTGATTTCCCCTAAAAGGAACAAAGGAAAGGGAGACGTGACACAGTTCCACCGGCAGTCTCCATCCCGCCTTAAAATCTCCCCGAAATTCCGCGTTCTCTTGCATTTATTCCCCACTCCAGCGGCGCAAATTCCCTGCCATACGTAAGGCCTTAATGGGAACAGCCTCCTGGTGCAGGAGGTGTATGAATTGCACTTCCAACCCGCTGTCCAGGACCCTCCCTCCCCCACTCTACCAACGAAAACATCGCCTTCAACGACACCTGGAATTAGAAGCGGTTTTAAGCCACACTTTGGAAACGACCGTTAGAAAAGCCGGGATATATGAACTCTATTTATTCGCGTCTGACCTTGGAATTTTCCTTACAGCAGGCGGAGCTACAGGTGACCTAATATCGTGCATTTCTTACGGGGAGGAAAGTTTGGGCACGAGTGAGATAGCGAGGTCGATAAACTAGCTGGAAACACGCGATGACCAGAGTAAACATCCGGTGTAGAATTTGGGTCTTTGGAACGGCTGGTAATATATTAACTCTCTCTACACTTTGGAGGAATGGTAATTGATCAAGACGAGATCAAATAGATAGCAGTTATCACGGATAGATGATATCTATGATAAGCGCTTTGTAAAACTGTGCTAATGTCTTGTTTCCATGACTTACGGCCATCAGGAACAAAAAGATCATTTCACGGACAATCTTCCCATGCACATTTCAGCAGTGCAAGCCAGTCAGACGGCCGAAATGACTCTTTACGAGCTGCATCCCCACCCCCTTCTCCCTCCCCATCTTCACATCCCCCCACCCCACCCACCTCCACCCCCATGACCCCCATCTGCATTTGGTGTGGGTGAACTGAGCATTTGAGCTGCGTCGGTTCTAGCGTTAACCTTGCCTCGTTGAATGAAAGCGTTTAAGAATGGAGCAAATTGCCTCTTACTCCTGCCCTCGCCATTACATAACGATAATGCTTCCTTGTCTTCAGCCATTACAAGGTCAGTATCATATCTCGGCCGGTGTTAAAGCCGAGGGAAAGAATCTGTTTATGTCATGGCAGACACTGTCTGACACAGGCTTCTGCGCTGTTTAATCGCATGGTCGTCTCTCTCTCTCTCTCTCTCTCTCTCTCTCTCTCTCTCTCTCTCTCTATCTCTGTATTCCTCTTTGTCGGTCTCTGCTTCTCTTTCTCTTTCTCGTTCTCTCCCACTCCCACTCCCCCTCCCCTCCTTACCTACCTCCGTCCCTTCCCTCTCCCCCCTCCCTCCCTCCCTCCCTTCCGCCTCCCGCCCTCCCTCACTCTCCCTCTCCTTCCAACCCTCCCTCCCTTCCTCCATCACTCTCCCTCTCCTTCCCACCCTCCCTCCCTCTCCTTCCCACCCGTTCTGTGTGTGTGTTGATGTGTACACATGTCATTTGTGTGCATCATCTTATACAGGCCCATATCTTTGTAAATGTGAATATCCTTGCCCCTTACTTATGCCATAACTCTTCGCATACTCTTCGCCTCCCCATTCAAGCGATATTGCCTTCGTAAACGTAAACAGTGATGGTTGCATCATGGCAGTAAGTTCACGGCATGATGAAATCAACGGAGAAATTCTTTTGAAATTTTCACTCCGAGAGGGTTGTTTGATGCACAGGTAGGCAAGAAAGATAGAGGGAAGGAGGGAGGGAAAGGAAGTGAGAGGGAGGGAAAGGAAGTGAGAGGGAGGGAGAGGGAGGGAGAGGGAAGGAAAGGTAGTGAGAGGGAGGGAAAGGAAGTGAGAAGGAGGGAAAGGGAGGGAAAGGGAGGGAAAGGGGTGATGAAGGAGGGAAA
>NC_061820.1:8191563-8194063 GCF_019202785.1 Penaeus chinensis
AGTACGGAGGACGTGTGGTAGAATTTGTGTGTGTGTGTGTGTGTGTGCGTGTGTGTGTGTGTGTGTGTGTGTGTGTGTGTGTGTGTGTGTGTGTGTGTGAGTGTGTGTGTGTGTGTGTGTGTGTGTGTTTGTGTGTGTTAAGCTCGAATACCGTCGAGATTCTAGACCCATTTAAGCAACGCGTTAAGGTATACATCTTGCTATCTTCATGAAAAGGGTCAAGAACCTAATATACATCAGATCTAATCAACCCCAACAAATCACATAATCAGCAATTGACAGTCCCAAATACAGAACAAATACCTTAACAGCTGTAGAGAATATCCGTCGTTCATAGCAGTCATGTTGCCATCACGAGATCACGGCCGGACTCGCAAAGCGCCGCGATATTATCCTTTTTTTAATACAACCGCTGCTGTTACCTCGGCAATATTTATTATCTCGTGTTCTACATTCGGAATAAGACATCTCGGCATTAAAGATAGGTACTCTGGGACCGTTTCGCGTTTCAAAATGCCGATATTTACGAAGTACCATTCATATTTTAGATTCCAAAAAAACAAAAAAACAAAAAAAAAACGGTGCAACAGATAGCAATAAAAAAATATATACGTCACTTCCCCAAAGGTCTTATGCATCTATAAACAAGACGAGGAAACGTTTTTAAGACTCGAAAGCCTCCAGACCGCGCCGGGTTCAAAAAATGGCGGGAAAATATTGCTCCTTCTCGAAAATAATCGCGCGCCGACCGCAGAGAGAGAGAGAGAGAGAGACAGCAAGAATACCTCGTTTTTTGTTGTTGTTTTTTACAGGAAATAATACGTATCTTCCTGTTATTAGTTTTTTCAATGTCCTATTAAGCTGTCTACTCACGTGTCTTCTATCTCCGGGGAAGGCAATTTTTCGGCCTCTATTTTTTGCTCTTTTTCTCCTCTCTTCCTTTTGCTCTTTCTATTATTTTTTCCCTCTTGTACAGAAAGGTCGTTTCTCGTTTCTTTTTTTTATTTCCTTTTTTTTTTTGAGGGGGGGCTTTTTTTCTTCGTTTCTCTCTCTTTGCCTTTGTATTTCTTTCCTTCCCTCTGTCTGTCTCCTCTTGTTTGTTTCCTCTTGTTTGCTCTCTCTCTCTCTCTCTCTCTCTCTCTCTCTCTCTCTCTCTCTCTCTCTCTCTCTCTCCTCGTCTCCTTTCCTCTCTTCTCTTCTCTTTTTCTCTTTTCTCTGCTTTACTCTTCCTCGCTTTGGTTCTCTTGTCTTTATTTTCCTTTTCCGCTTTCATAACAAATACACGTGGTTCTTTCGTTTCTCTCTCTCCTATTATATTTTTCTCCATTCATGTTCATATCTTTCTCTCTTTCCCCACTTCCTTTACTATATTTGCCCACACACGGATCTTCCATCTCCCTCGCTTTTCTTAATTTTCTTGTTTCCATATTGTTATCTACCTTTCTCTCTCCGCTCGATTCTCTTTCCTTTCCCTCTTCCCTCACTCGTTTTCCCCCTTTCCTCATCTATTTATTCTATTTTTCTTTTATCCTCTGATTCCTTCCTTTGTTTCTCTTCTTTCCTCCTCTTATCCCATGTGTTTCCCTCCCCTCTTTTATCTTTTTTCCCCCGTTCACTCTTTTTATTTCCCTTTCCCTCTTCCTCATGCTGATGTCCGAATATGAATCAACAAACGGTGCGAATAAAGAGTTCCACTTCGGGTTAATGGTTCACACATCGGATTCGAACACCTAAATGAACCACCAGTAAAAAGGACTGCAGTCTAGTTTCATGAACAATAACGAGGTAAATGTTTGTATTTACCTCTGGTCCTCATGATATTCTTTTCTAAACTTTTTTTTTTCTTTTTATTTACTTTTTTTTTTCAATTTCGGATGAATGGCAAGCACATTCGAATCGAACAGCAAAACGAACCATAACCCGAATATGTGTCGACTTCTATGAACATTAACATCGTAAAAGCTTGTTGGCCTTACGGTTTTAAAAAAAAATTCTCCTGTTTTTGTCTCTTTTCCTTATTTTTATCCTCCTCTTTTGTTTCTTCCTCGCCACAGAAAAGAGGTCGCCCTTGGGAGCTCAGGGCCGCCCTTGTCGAGTGGCCGAAAGCTCCTTCGGGAGGTTTCGACTCTCTCGAAGGACCTCCTGAAGGGGGGTGTCCGTGAAACCTTTGTGCCTCCTTTGCGCAGCTGTGTGTGCGTTTATGTACGTGTACTTGGTGTAACTTACATCCCATATTTATGTTTTCTTGTTCCTCCTTTCGTTATTTTATTTACATTTTTTTCTGCATGATTCTTGCTCGTGTGTGTGTTTGTGTACGCTGCTTGTATTTTAAAGATAGAAGGTTAGATAGATATAGATATAGGTATAGATATAATCATATGGATATAGATATAAACATATATAGATATAGATATAAACATACATAGATATAAACATATTGATAAACAGACTTAGATATATATATTGATAAACAGATAAGGTATATAATGATAAGTAGACA
>NC_061820.1:8204063-8209063 GCF_019202785.1 Penaeus chinensis
TAGACTTTTTACTATAGCTAAAGGTTTGGACTACGTTGGTGACAAGATTGTTATTATATTTATTACATTATATTGTTTTCTTTCTGACTCTCTCTCTCTCTCTCTCTCTCTCTCTCTCTCTCTCTCTCTCTCTCTCTCACTCTCTCTCTCTCTCAGTTTCTCTTTATCTCTCTATCTCTCTCTCTCTCTCTCTCTCTCTCTCTCTCTCTCTCTCTCTCTCTCTCTCTCTCTCTCTCTCTCTCTCTCTCTCTCTTTCTCTTTCTCTTTCTATTTTTCTTTCACTTTCTATTTCTCTCTCTCTCTCTCTCTCTCTCTCTCTCTCTCTCTCTCTCTCTCTCTCTCTCTCTCTCTCTCTCTCTCTCTTTCTCTTTCTCTTTCTATTTTTCTTTCACTTTCTTTTTCTCTTTCCGTATCAGAAATTGATAATAAACCTTACATAGATCCTTTACTAGAGCTAAAGATGTGTCCTTTGTTAATTGCATGATTATAATCATACTAGTCTCAAACTGCATATCACAAATTCATATAAACTTTTCTTGATGCTTATCTATAGGATCTCAAGCTAAAATACCCTTTGTCAAAAATATGATTATAATTGTTATACAATTAACTTTTCGAACTGTGTATCAGATATTAATTTTTAAAATCTTTTCTAAATCATCTTTTATAGGATCTCAAACTAAAGTACCCTCAGATGACAAGCTCTCAGTTTAGCCAATAACATGCCAATAACATTATTAGAATTATTAGAATTATTATACAACAAACCTCTCGAACTGCAAATCAGAAATGAATAAAAAAAATATATTCTAAATCCTTTACTATAGGATTTCACACTAAAGGACCCTCATGCAAAAGGATCCGAGCCTGTTGCGACCCTTCGAACAAAACCCGGGTGGTTCATTCACTCGAACTCGGGCTCCTTCTGAAACATCCTGAGGGAAAGAGTTTGCTGCCAACTTCCAGCTTTCTTGTTTACGAAACTTTGGTGTACGGATTGTAACGGGGGTCGCTATGGTAACTAAACAAAATCTTGGGAGAAAGAATATGGTAAAGATGATTTGTTCTATTTTCTGTCGCGTCTCTCCCTGTTGTTTTTTTTTTTTTTTTTTTTTTCTTTCTGACTCTCTCTATTTCTCTCTCTCTCTCTCTCTCTCTCTCTCTCTCTCTCTCTCTCTCAGTTTCTCTTTATCTCGCTCTCTCTCTCTCTCTCTCTCTCTCTCTCTTTCTCTGTCTCTTTCTCTTTCTCTTTCTCTTTCTCTTCCTCTCTCTCTCTTTTTCTCCCTCTCTCTCTCTGTCTCTCTCTCTCTCTCTCTCTCTCTCTCTCTCTCTCTCTCTCTCTCTCTCAGGTTTTCTTTCTCTCTCTCTCTCTCTCTTTCTCTCTCTCTCTCTCTCTCTCTCTCTCTCTCTCTCTCTCTCTCTCTCTCTCTCTCTCTCTCTCTCTCTCCCTCTCGCTCTCTTACCCCCTCCCCCTCCCTATTACCCTCCCTCCCTCTCAGTTTCGTGTGAATAATTCTATGTAACGATTTTGCATTTACCTAAACGTAGCAACCGACGAGACCATTTTATTTCATTTTACATTTTATTTCATTTTAATTTTTCGTTCATCCGCCACCCCGTGCATAAAGAACGAAGGAAACTATTTTTAGCAAATAACTGATGTTGAATTACTTGACGAGAAATTTTATAGCGGAATACGCTCACTAAAATTTAGCGAGGCTGAATGATTTAAAAAATTCTTTTCATTTGCTGCTGCAGTTGTTTTTTTCTGTTGTTGTTGTTGTTGTTGCTGTTGTTGTTGGTTTTGTGTGATATAGGCGCGTGCCTTTTCTTTATTTTGTTTTGTTTTATTTTCTTTCTTTTTTTTATCTTATTATTTATTTGTTTGGAGCATTCAGCAAGTTTCGAAAAAAATGTAGCATCCCGGCGTCCGAGTAAGTGCCTGAGGGTATCCTAGTTGTGATTAATGAAGCAAAAAAGAAGAAAAAAAAAAAAAAAAAAGGAAAAACAAATTCGATTCATTCCATTCTAACCGCTTTTAGCCTTATTCCAAGCCGCATTTATCCTCTTGTTTTAAAAATGAATATCCAAATTTGGAAATTCCCTTTTTTTACGTTTATGCACCGCTAACGAGGCTTTGATGATGACACCGTCGGACGATATTAAATTCAGGGAGTGAATAATAAAGAGAGAGAGCGAGAGCATCAAAGACCACTTTCCCCCTCCCCTAGGCCCCTCCTCTCCCCCCCCTACCCCCACCTTTCCCTCCCTAGTGCCCTCCTCCTATCTCCTACCTACTGCCCTCTCTCCTCTCCTCCTCCTCCTCCCTGCTCTTGACCCCATGCTCCCTTACCCTCCCCCTCCTCCTTTGCCTCCTGCCCTTAAGCCCTACCCCCTTGCCTCTCTTCTACTCCCCCTCCTTCCCTCCCCCTCCCCCTCCCACCCTCCCCTCCCCCTCCTTCCCTCCCCCTACCCCTCCCTCCCTCCCCTTCCCCATCCTTCCCTCCCCCTTCCCCTCCCTTCCTCCGATAGACCGGCACATGTCTAAACATTCAAACAACAGGATCAAAACACGTCCGGAACACGCTGCCGACTCGTTCAGCCATAACCAGCCATTTCTCTTTTTGCCGCATGGAAAATTTCACGACAAGGAAATAATATATAAATCAAAATCGTTTCCTATAGCTTAATAATCGTTTCAGATCTCGCCACTCACTCAGCGGGAGAAACTTAAAAAAAAAAAAAGAAGTAAAAAAAGGAAAAAAAAAAAGAAAAAAAAAAGTTCAAACATGAGATCTGTTCAAAAGGATTTGGTCAACGCACAGGAAGCGAAGTCTTTGAACTGCGTGCCGGAAAAGCGATTTAAAGGAAGGGGAAAAAAAATAAAAAAAGGAAATGGAGATAAATATAGATGAATTTATTATATGGTAAATATACATATGTTGACAATAAACATATGCTAAGAGGTAAGTTTAAATTAATCAGTTAAGGTAAAATGATTGATAAGGTGATAATAATCGAGGATTATGATGAGAGGTAAATATAATGAATCAAATAGCATTCCGCAAGTTTAACATCACATAGCAGCGTTGATTGTTTTCGGCCATTTTCGCTAAATTTGGCCATGGAAAGTCTCTTAGGCCGAAAAATGTAGGAGCTCGTGTTTACCAAACAAGCTGGCCGAATTCCAGAAATTATATTTTCGTCACTGCGATTTGATATATAAAAAAAGGGACAAAGTAATTCCTAACAGACTAGTCTAGATCACCGGGCACAACCCTTTCAGCCTTGCAAAATTCCATCCGCCTCTTCAATTTGAACGCAAAATGACGCATAACAAACACGTTATATTACGACACCCCGCCGTTCCATGTTCACCCTACCCCCTCCTCCCTTAAAACACACACCTCTCAACAACTTCAATCACCTTACCAAGAAAACCTCGTCAAACGACACGTCACTGGAACCCGTGGTGTTTCAGTGTTAGAAGCTCGGACTAACAGCTAAAGGGTAGCTGGCACTCCCTTCGTATCGGATGTGGTTATTCTATCCCGTTAATCAATCTCGATAACTGAATTTCCGTTCTGTAAATCTATTTCTATTTCCGTATCCCTTGGTGTGTTAATAAATGATTGAGACGTTTTTGAGACAGATAGATAGATAGATAGACTTACAGACAAAGAGAAAGAAAGAGAGAGAGAGAGAGAGAGAGAGTGAGAGAGAGATGGAGGGATAGGGAGAGAGAGAGAGAGAGAGAGAGAGAGAGACTCTCTCTCTCTGTCTCAATCTCTCTTTCTCTGTCTGTCTGTCTGTAAATCTGTCTATCTATCTAAGAAATCTATTTTCCTATATCTATATCTGCATCCAAATCCATATGTGTGTGTGTGTGTGTGTGTGTGTGTGTGTGTGTGTGTGTGTGTGTGTGTGTGTGTGTGTGTGTGTGTGTGTTTGTCTGTATGTATATATATATATATATATATATATATATATACATATATATATATATATATATAAATATATATACACATGTATTATATATATATATATACATATATATATACATATATATACATATATATTATATATACACATGTATTATATATATATATATATATACATATATATACATATATATTATATATACACACATGTAATATATATATATATATATATATATATATATATATATATATATATATATATACATATACATAAACACACACATTCAGGGACTACTATAAAAATATCTGACCAACAGGCAAGTAATGATAAAAAATATATATATTTTCCTTTTTCCTAATTAGTTATTGTGTGTTACGACCATGCTTGTAAAAGCATGATAATCACATCCGCAAATTTAATAATTAAACTATATTTTGAACGGACCTGAACCTGTTATCAATGGTCCAATTTGACTGGACTTTGGCTGCCGACAACCCTGGCAATTACCGCTGAATAAAAAAAAAAACTTTTTAGACCACGAAGTCGATAAACGCTTCCTGAAATCCTGAAGTTTCTGAAATAATCTGTCGAGACTCGGATTTCTGGCCTGAAATGATGCTTTGGGTTTTAAAATTCCGGATAAAGGGACAAACAAAGGTACTAAAGTCTCTCGATATTTGGGTAATATAGGTTTTGTTATAGGCGATGAAATATAACTTTACTCCTATTACATGCACTTTATTTTCAGCAGCCGTCGCGAGCAGTTGGTCTTGCAATCTCGTGACCTTTTTCCCAGTTAATCTTTAAAGTGTAGATCTCTACCGTAAAATGTAGAAAAAGTACGAATGAGAATGAATATTTTTACAATACAAGAGATATATATTCACCGCCGTTATTTTCTTTAAAGTAAAGTTGAACCAACGAAACATTTCATAAAATCGCGTGGGACAGTCTGGAAGGCAACGTAGTGCAAAGCTTTTCTTGCAAACGTAAGATCAAACTGTTGCAAGCGCACATGTTGAAATGCCGAGACTGTGTCGTCAGGTACATCCAAGCCA
>NC_061820.1:8264063-8269063 GCF_019202785.1 Penaeus chinensis
ACGCACGCACGCACGCACGCACGCACGCGCACACACACACACACACACACACACACACACACACACACAAACACACAAACACACACACACAAAGATGCACTTCCACGCCCATGCGCATACACACCCACGCCCATAGACTGATACGTACTTTATATGTTTATGTATTGTACAGATTTTGTGAAAATCAGTCGTTTTTAATTAGCCCTGTTATTAGATTTCCTTTCTTCAAAATTCCCTTCACCTTAATCGGACCACAACCCTACCATTAATGAATATAAATTATATATGTTAAGAGTTTAGTTTAGTTTAGGCCATTTTTGCCATCCTGACTAATTGAACAGACGTGGGTAGGCTGTGGTACATTTGATGTCATAGCATTATATAATGGTATTACATTTGAATTTTAGGCTATAGCATTACTATGATCTGTATTATATCAGTTCAAGGAAAAGAAAGTAAGGATAAGTCCGATAAGCTTAACTGAGCAAAAACACAATTACACAGTCCTTTATCTACTCAGCGTACAGCTTGGACGTGGAAATGCATTGTTACATTTGATATGCGGTT
The DNA here is from genome assembly GCF_019202785.1 of Penaeus chinensis. Classification (NCBI taxonomy): domain Eukaryota; kingdom Metazoa; phylum Arthropoda; class Malacostraca; order Decapoda; family Penaeidae; genus Penaeus; species Penaeus chinensis. Next base: position 8,264,631 of record NC_061820.1, read on the forward strand.
ATGGGATACTACATTCCAAATTTAGAATACACATAAGTATATCTTCTAGGACATCAGATGATATGAAATAGTTACATAGTTCTCCGTACCTCATGCTATGTGGTCTGAAAGGCTGTAACACATGACCTTCTAATACAATCTATATCCAAGCCTGATTCATGCGGTCACACTATCACACTGTCTTGTTCTTGTTTTATATAAACCATAGACGAATTAATCTTAAGTAAACCGGTTATAGTGCTTTATACCACATATTTCAGGACGTTGAGAATTAATCAATTCAGTCAAGTACTCTTTGAAGGAAGTTTTAATGATGTGTGAAATCCTAGAAAGAGGTACCCCAAGATCTATATCCACACTTCGCTTGTCACAGGCTGCTTTTGCTAGGCAATCAGCGTGATGATGCCAAGGGTTACGAACATGCGATGGAATCCACACAAATATATATTATGGCCTCGTTCTTTTGCATGATACACGTTTATCCGGATGTCATTTGCAATATTTCCTGCAGCTTTGTCTAGAATGTTGAGAGCTTAGAGAGCACTCTGCGAATCACCTGGGCATTGATTCAACAGAAATTCGGTAGGCACGAGTATTTCTGCCAACTCCGTTTGCATAGTGCTAGCCTGATACTGAAAAATATTGATTTTACACACAACAAAAGCGCATTTTCCTCCGCTTACAGACTGCAAAGATCCGCCAGTGTAGCATTTATATGCACTGGAAAGAGTTTCAAGATCATTTATAATGCTTACTTCAGGGGGGACATTGTATTTTTTGGGGGCAGTCGTATAATATACACTTGGGTCCGACATTTTCCACGGTGGAACAGAATGCTCATGTAGGGTCCTAGTAACGAGTATGTTCAGCTGAGATAAGTCTTTACATGTTGCTTGTAACCATGAATTTAAGTATGAATCGGTGTTGTCATTCAAAGTTAGCTCCTCTATTCAATGTTTTAGTTGTCTCTAGAATCTCTGTTGTTCTAGGGGCACCATTTTGTACATTTTTTAAACTAGCCAGCTCTGAGTCTCTGAAGTAAATTAGGTGTAATCCATGATTGTCCTCAAGTGGTATATCGCCTAGTAATCTGCGCATTAGCATGGGGTTAAATACGCCTTCCAGTGGTGTGCCGAGTTCAAACACTTTTATTAATGCCCCTATAGAGAACTTACACTGATCGATTCGATAGATACATGTGAATCCATGTTAACAGTTTTCCCTGACTACCAAAGCTAACTAGTTGCTCAAGGATCATTACACTGTTTACAATATCAAAGGCAGATTGAAGATCAAGAAATACGGTTTGCATTCATGGGTTTGTGTTTGTTAATTACTCTGCAAAACAGTGCTGATCGCTACGTCCTGGGAGAAATCCATACAATCTGGGCGATAACTTAGCATTTAGGCGATACATAAGTCTGTTTAGAATTATTCTCTCAAGTACTTTGCACAGACGAGAGATCAAATAAATGAGTCTGTGTTTGCCAGAACCGGGTTTAGGCGTAGGAATGATTAAACTTTTAGTCTAGGAGCTTGAGTGGATTCCTTGTGACAGGCTTAGTCTATACCGATGTAAAAGTGGGTTGCCTGGTACCTGTCCTTTCAGAAGGGCATTACTCAATTCCCACATGGTTATTTCGGCAAAATCGGAGGATTCATTAGCAGCACAAGCTACTGCTATATTAATTTGTCTATTTTCGGATTGTCGAGTTGATCTTTTATTCCTTGTGGAATGGAGTTGAACTGTGAGGTCCCGGCGAACCGCTCTAGCAGCATATTAGTTTGTTCTTCTGGACTGTGAAACTTTGGTGTTGTAAGAGCTTTATCTGTCAGATTTATTTTTTTTTCTCTATACGTCAGCTACAGAAGTTTGAATATTAATACTTTGCAAGAATAAGATTATCGGAAGACATATTATCTTTATAATAAATAGCAAACTCATGAACCCGTTTATGTTCCTTAGCCAGAATAGGTCAATGATCTACCTCGGTGCATGGGAGGTCCAAGAGAAATTTTCAACAGTTGTTATTTCATAGGTGTTATACCAGTCATATGATAAAAAAAAGGAAAGTTATATGTTTATTGTTTGTATGGAATGAACAGAAATGTGTAATTCTAATCAGTCATTTTTTTGGTCAGCATAATTAAATGATATAATTCAACTGCAACATAAAAAATCAAGTAAATAATCAACTTGATAAAACACGTTTATTATTTCTTCAAGCATATCATTTTCATTTATTTATTTTCTGCATGGTAAGGGAGTGTCAAGGGTTCAGTACATAGTAACCAAGACTTACTTAATCTCCACCAAAGACATTGAATCAATTACATACACTTTAGATTATTATTTCGCATTGTCTCCTATCGAACCAATAAACAAGCCTTGAATAACATAATCAAAGGAGAACTAGCACAAATGACGACCAAAAGTATAACTTATGTAAACCTTTCACACGTAAAACCAATGAGCTATACTTTACAAAGAAAACTATGAAACCTCATAAGGAAATAGGGTCCAAATAAACCAAAGATAAAATTCCTAGCCTATGAGGGTCATCTGACATCTATAAAGTTACATGCAATAGCTTCTATGATACTTACATTGGAAAACTTTATGGAAGATCATTAGGAAGACCCATGACTTCCACAGGTCAAGCAACATGACCTGAGAGTATTAATTAATGTATATAAATTGATTCACAGCATCCTCGGCTACTGGTCTATGCATTCTAGAAAGTTTATGTGTTGAGGAAGGAGAAATTTAACGAGTATTTAACATGAACTAACAATTACCCCTGCTAAGAATACACGTTATGTGTATTCTGCCTAACTAATGTGAACAGACAATAACTTAAAACAAACTTCGTTATAAAGTCATATTCATTTAACTTATATTCTTTCATATTAGCAAGTGACTCTCGAAGCTTTTGGGGAAAAAACACTGTATGTCAGTTTACAAGACGTTCATCAGTATTCATATCAAGATTGTACTATGAAGCCATGTCGTCAGGGAATACTGTGTTATGATTAGGTACAGAAAGTTTGTTGAGATCGCTGGATAATTTAGTTCTCTTTCCTTTTCATAAACAAATTGTATGTTGAAATGTCGCATCTCTGTCAGAAGCAGGAGAAAGGGGTAAAATAGTTTTATCATAACATAATTTTTTTATTATAATTGATAGTGCTTTTTTATATGTTCTAGTCCTCAATAGTTCTAGATTGTATGAATTGACATTTTAGCAAACAAATTTCACATATGGAGACAAATAACACCCTTTCTTGTACACCTCAGCTTCTGGATGGAAGTTGAAACACAACGAATAGATGTGTGTGCGTGTGTGTGTGTGTGTGTGTGTGTGTGTGTGTGTGTGTGTGTGTGTGTGTGTGTGTGTGTGTGTATATAAAAACAAAAAAATGGCAGTGCCACCTTTGCTTGATTGGATGCCCTAGGAATTCCTAATCAACCGCGATTCGCTAACATTTGTGCCACGGGGGAATCGAACTCAGGACCACAAGGGCCGGAGTACAGTGCGCTAACCACTGGACTATCGCGGCAGTCTATACATATATATATATATATATATATATATATATATATATATATATATATATATATATATATGTATATATATATATATATGTATATATATATATATATATATATATATATATATATATATATATGCATGTATGTGTATATATATACATATATATATATATATATATATATATATATATATATATATATATGTATGCATGTATGTATGTATATAGATATATAAATATATATGTGTGTATATATATACACGTATGTGTATAGATAGATAGATAGATAGATAGATATACATATACATATACATACATATATATACATATATGTGTGTGTGTGTATCTATATCTATATATTTATATATGAATATATATACATACATATATATATATATATATATATATATATATATATATATATGTATATGAACAAAAAGTAACGTGTACACGCAGTTGAAAGGAAAACACTCAGACACACGTGTGAGCGTATGTACGGGCATGATGATGAACAGACATAAATAAGAGCCAAGAGAATCCGAGCCCGACATCAGCGCGGCCGTTCAGCATCCAGACAGGGCCTTTAGTGCAAGAGGCATCGACACCATTCATGGAAAACCTCGGCCGAAATGACAGCGACAGCTATGACAACAAATTTCACCGTCAGACACCCGTCACCATGAACGTTTCGCCTCCTCTGCGCCCCCTTCCCCTTCGTCAGTTCTCCCCTCCTCCTCCTCCTCCTCCTCCTCCTCCTCCTCCTCCTCCTCCCTTCCCCCTCTTCCGTGTCTTCGCCCTCGATTTCCGATGGTTCTGGGGGGGTAGGGGGGAGGCAGGAGGGAGGGGAGAGGAAATGGGAAGGGGCGACGGGGAGGAGGGGG
>NC_061820.1:8291563-8296563 GCF_019202785.1 Penaeus chinensis
AGTTGCATGGTGAATAGCGGTTGCAGAAACAATGGAATGCTCCGTATTTTTTTACTTTAAGTTGGCATTCGTTTATCAAAATAATTACATATATACATGACATATACACACACACACACACATTCACCCCCTCCTCCCCACTCCCACACACAAACACCACGCAGACACGCACGCGCAGACACACACATCCCCCCCCCCCCCCACCCACACACACACAGACTCCTCAATTCAAATGGAAAATTCGCTCACAATTCTGGCACTGCCGCGGTAGCCCAGTGGTTAGAGCACTGGGCTGCGACGCTCGTGGTCCCGGGATCGAATCCCGGCCGCGGCAGTAAATTGCAACATGCCGGCGCTCCAACTGTGGTTCAAACCCGATCTCCTGGTCTGAAAAGCGACACAAGGTCAAGAGGATGTTAAGCGCAGGCGCCGTTGGTGTGCCACGCCCACCCGCAGTCTCACGATAAGAGGTCCCTATAATGGTCAAATCACAGAGGTGGGCTTCCGCTGGTCGACTTCGAACTGACCCGTGCGAGTGCCGGGCACGCTAGGTTGCTTTTTCAGTGTGAATCATACACACAATGTAATGTGCATTTTACACGCAGTATTTATATGTATTATATATATATATATATATATATATATATATATATATATATATATATATATATATATATATATACATATATATATATGTTATTATTTTATTTTTATTATCATCATCATTATCATTATCATTATCATTATTATTATTATCATTACAATTACTATTATTGTTTTATTGTCAACATAATTACTGATATTATTATTATCATTATCATTATCATTATTATCATCATTATCATCATTGTTATAATCACATATGTTATCATCATTATCAGTATCATCAATATTGTTATTACCATTATCATTATTGTAATTATCATTGTTACTTTTAATGCCGTTGTTATTATCCATATTATTATAATTATCATTGTTATTATTGTTGTCGTGGTTGCTGTAGGTATTGTTACCATTATTATGATTATTATCATTATTGGTATTATTATTATTATTATTATTATTATTATTATTATTATTATTATTATTATTATAATCATTATTATTATTATTATCATTAATATTATTGTTGTTGTTGTTGTTACTATTATTATCCTCATTATTATCAATATTATTTTTTCCATTATCATTATCATTATTACTGTTATTATCGTTTTCTTTATCATGACTATTATCATTATTATCATCAATACCGGTATCATTATTATTATTATCATTATCATTAATATCATCATCATTATTATCATTATTTGTATTATTATTATTATTATTATTACTATTATTATTATTATTATTAATATCTTTATTATAATCATCATCACCATTATTATTTTTACCATTATCACCATTATTTTTACCATTATTATTATCATCATTGATAGTATCATTTTTATTATTATTATTATTATCATTATTATTATTATCATTATTATTATTATTATTATTATTGTGATTATTATTATTATTATGGTTATAACTATTATCTTTATTATCATTATCATTATTATTATTATTATTATTATTGTCATTATCATTCTTATCATTCTTATTATTCTTTTTATTTGATTTACTATTATCATCTTCATTATCATTATCACTAAGATTATTATTATTATAATTTGTACATTTCTTGTAATTACCACTATCATCAGTGTTATCATTAAAATCACAAGTAATGTTATCATTATTATCACAATCAACAATATCATTATTGTTATTATTATCATAATTATTCTTCTTATTATGATTATCATTACTTTCATTACAATTATCATCATTTAAGCTTATCACAATCTAGCATTACTGTTATTATTACTTTCATAAACAACTTTCATTGCATAATCAGTTACATGACGGAAAAGCAATTGCAGAAACAATGGAATGCTTCGTATTTTTTACTTTAAGTTGGTATTCGTTTATCAAAATAATTACATATATACATACACTCAGAGTATCCATTTTGTATAGAAAAGAAATCGTTATCAGTGTTTCCTTTAATTAGTAGAATTATTTATCTTTCGTACAAAGATAATCCAGTTCTTAAGGTAAGGAAAAAAAAATATTCAAAAGGAACGGCACACTCTACGGATATCGTGCGCCAGGTTTCATTAACCCAAGCTTTTACAAAAAAATAAAATTGTGAGCTTAATCAGGATACTGAACTAGATGTTGTAATAACGGTTTGTAAAACTGTTGAAAATGAAAGCAAGAAAGACACTAATGGTAATGCTTAATACTACTATTGAGAAAAGAGGGAAAGAATTTTATATTAGAATTACAAGCTTCACGAAAATATTACAAATCGAATTGCATACAAGCATTCTATTCATCTTTCTCCCATATTTCCTTCGTTACAAATGCCATGATATCGGAAACTTAATCATACATTTATGATTTTCAATTTATCATTTAACAACAACTAAAAAAAAAAAAAAAAAAAAAAAAAAAAAAAAAAATCAAAACTTTTAGGAAAATCTTTCATTTAATTAACATGAGAATACAGCACCCACTTTAGTAAACATTAATCACATCAAGAGAATGAAAAGAAAGTCATATTCGGACGAACCTCAAAGAAAGGTAATGGGCATTTATAGAACAATAGCGGGGTCGAGTGCCTCCTTGTTTATAATGAGTCTATCATCTTGGTATAGGGGTGCCCCATGATGCGCTGAATAACACACTTTCACCTTTATGGATACAGTGTATGTTGTATTCGCCCTCCTTCTTTGTTCTTTACGAGGGAGAACAACCTCCAAGTACCAGCACGTTCCCTACGGATCCCGAGGTCTTCTGTGTAAGATCCCGGAAGGCCGCCTCTCCTTGTACGATACAAAGATGCCACATACGCTTGAAAAACCTACAGGTCTTCATCTTACCCTTTCAGTCTAAACTGGAACTTCCAGGTGCGACAACAGTGCTCCCTCCATGCAAATAATTTGGAGGGGAGACAAATTATACAAAAGCATCAACGTACAAAGAGATTCCCAGCCTCGTAGTGGTCGACAGTAGGGTATTGTTATCTCTACAGCCGCCCTTAAGGGACACCCTTTCTCTCGTCTCGCCCTCGGCCTCTTATCCCTGGGTCCCTCTATTGGTCGCAGGGGACTCGTTCATGCTTGCTTCTTGCGACTATACGCGTTTGTCTTTAGCTTACCACAAATCCATTGACGTTTTTTGATGTTTTGTTTCCTATCTGAAAAAAGAAGAAGAAAAAAAATGTTTCTGATAAAAAAGAATTGAATAAAAATTAAAAAAAAGGTTAAAGCTTCTTAGAGATGAAAAGCCATCCATGATTACGCCAAGATTTCCGAAACGAATGAGCTCGGTGTTTGAAACGAGAAATCATATCAGTGTGAAATTCCTCCGGCTGACACGAGCCTTTATCGTGTAACTTGAAATGAAGACATGAATTACGGGTCAAGACGGAATAATTAATGAGGCTCTCCAGGAAAGCGTAAAGACCAGAAGCTTAATGAATATAAACCGCCGCTATAGTTTATCACAAAGCCACGTGTCTTTCATTTATTCATCCGTTCATGCAAGCGGTTTATATTTACTTTTACAGCTATTTTACAGCTATTTTATCTTCTCATGTAATTAATCAGAATTCTATGAATTACGTATTTTAGTAAAGTGGTAAAAAATCCTGTCAAGGAATATTTCATTAGATTATTACATACATAAAAATCATCGTTGCCGAAAACGTGCGTCTCTAAATAAGCCCCCCCCCCCCCCCCCCCCCCAAAAAAAAAAAAAAGAAAAAAAAAACTCAGGAAAGAAAATGAGGCTTTTCAATTATTCTTTCCCTTTTTCTTATTCTTCTTCTAAACAACTCGAGCATCTTTTACCAGATTATCTTACCTTGTACAAACGCTAGTTTAATAACCGCTGCATAAAGACATTAATATGCAATGAAACAAAACCTTCATTTCATGTAATTTTTGCCGGCACCTTCCATTACAAATAATTAGAAATAAATGTTGCATCTAATATTAGTTTAAATCTAGGCACATTTTTGTTAATAGATATATAATTACAATTTCTTGCTCAGCTGGATTCATTAATTCATGTTATTAACATCATATACCTGTAATGATTTACTTGTATGTAAATAATGTAAAAACAATGCCTAATGTTCAAAAGCAATTATGCAAAGGGATTGGGTTTTCTCACAATTTTTTATTGACGATTCATAGAAATTATCATTGGTGTTGTTGTTGATAATACGGTAATTTGAGGATATTCATTGTTATTGTAATAATTATCATTACTGCCATTATTAGTCTTATCATTATTATCACTGGTGCTGTTGGTATTGCTGTTATTCTAGTTATCATTATTATCACTATTATTACTGCCGTTATCATCACCCCCATCATCACCATCATCATTACGATTATCAACTTCATTATAATCATTATTATCACCATCGTCATCATCATCATCATCCTGACCATTATCATCACTCTAATCACTATCATCATCATCATCATCATCATCATCATCATCATCATGACCATTATCATCACTAATCACTATCATCATCATCATCATCATCATAATCATTTACTCCTGTTACTCCCATCACTATAAATTGAGCTATAATATTATCATTCTTATCATTACCTTCTCTCACCATCATCAACAACAACAGCAACGTCACTATTATCATCATCTTCATCATCATCATCATTCTTAACTTTTATAGATTCCAGGAGGCTCTGGTGGGAATATTTATAAGTATGAAAGTTTACGGCTGATATTCCCGCATTTAAGAACACTTTTAAGGAGTTAAACTTAACGATTGAAAGAAGGAAGAGAAGATGAAGAAGACGAAGAGGTAGAAAATGAAGGAGACGAAGAAGGTGAAGATAAGGAAGACGAAGAAGAAGGTGAACGTGTACATGAACATGAGCATGAGCATGAACATGGACATGAAC
>NC_061820.1:8301563-8309063 GCF_019202785.1 Penaeus chinensis
TTATTATTGTTATTATTATTATCATTATTATTATTATCATTATTATTATCATTATTATTATTGGTATTATTACTAATATCATTATTTTTGTTATTATCAGCATTGTTATCATGGTCTTATCATAATTATTGTCATCATTCTCATTATTGTTATCATCATTATATTTAGCTTTACGCAGGTGACGCAAACCACAATTTTTACCCTCTGTCACAGCGCATCCGTTGCAAAAGTAAAACCAATTAAATACAATAAAGAAATATAGAAATGGAGATAGCGAGATGTCCTGGCGAACCTCAGCCAGCCCTCGCCTTGTCTTTGGTGCAGTTATACCAGAATTTTGTCCATTTTCTTTAGATTTTTTGTTCAGAGAAAATGTTTATAATTAGGGGACACTTTTTTATGCAAATTAAAAATTTTCCAATTTCGTATTTTCTACTGTAAAAAGTGGGAAAATAAGAATTCTAGGCCAATCTTTGCATCTGAAGATAAAAAGAAAGTGAAAAAAGGGGCTTTCGGTTTATGAGGAGAGTAAAATATAAGAAGCCAACGCAAGTTATGTAACTAAGGATTCGAACTAGACTCGAAACGGGTCTCCTCGCAGGTTTTCCTCACGTACCGATTTCGGGTTAATTTATATAATAAGGAGACAACTTGGGCATAAACCCTTACAAAAGATATCCGTATCGTCGGAATCGTGACGTTAGAATTTCTGCAAAGTCAACAATGCCTATTTTTCGCCACATGTATCAGATGAATTACACTAAGGTACATATTTTCTCTTTCTTTGCTAATGTCATGCTTTTATTCTGCGCAGATACTTGTGGCTTTTTTTTTTTTTTTTTTTTTGAGGTTTTATTATAACTTCATTGCTCTATTGTCAGCAGATTTTACAAGACGGTAACCGAAATACATGGATTGCTCTGCGCAGGAGGTTCATCTGCAGCCAATTCGTCTGATTTATGCGGTTCTGTTGGCCAGCTGATTTTACTAAATTAGTCGCGTTGGCTTTTTTTTTTTTTATGTGGAGGGAGATACTACACGAGAGGTATCATTATTATTATTATTATTATTATTATTATTATTATTATTATTATTATTATTATTATTATTATTATGTTATCGTTATTGTTATTATTTCCATCATCATTATTATCGTCACTACATTATTATTATCATTACTGTTGTTGTTGTTGTGAATATAGTGATCAGTATTAATGTTGCTAATATAATTATATCTATATAATAATTGTCATTATTATTATCATTATCATTTTTTATTAGTAGTAGTATCATCATCATTATCATTGTCATCATCATCTTCATGACCATCAATGGAATGGAAAAAGGCAAGGATTCACCACCATCATCATCATCATTATTATCATCACCACCATCATTATCACCATCATCATTATCATTATCCTTATCGTCAGCAGCAGCAGCAGCTTCATTATTATCATCATCACCATCATCATCATTACTGTTCTTCTAATATTTTTTTCTGATATTATTGTTATTATTATAGTCATTATCATCGTTAGTTTTATAATATTATTATTATCATTATCATATTGTTGCTATTAATATCATTATCTTTATTGATATCATTATTTTCGTATTCAATATTACCATTATCATATTCCTGATAACTATTATCATTATCATTATTGTTATGATTATCATCATTAGCATTGTTAATATAATGCTTTCTATTGTCATATTATCATGATAATGATAACATTTTTTTTTTTTTTTGTTACTTTATTACTGTTGTTGTTTTGTTATTATTCTGAACATTATCGTTATTATTGTACCTGTTATCATTATTATGATAATTATTATTATTACCATTATTGTTGTTATTATTAGTAGTAGTAGTTTTCCTATTATCATTATTATTATTATTATTATTATTATTATTGGCTATACTATCGCCATTGTAATTATTACCACTATTCTTATGCTAGTTCTTCTTTGTTATTATTATCATTATCATTCTTACCAATGTTATCATTATTATTATCACAGTCATTACTATTTCAATTTCTGTTATTATCATTATTTTCATTACTGTTATTACTATCATTAACTTTATCATTATTATTATCTATTCTATCACATTGTTCACCCTCTTGTCACAGTCCAGCCGTCTCAAAAGTATAACAATGAAATGCACTACAAAAATATAGAAGTGGAGACGGGGCGATATCCTGGTGAACTCCATCCTGCCTTTTCTCTGCTTCTCAGGTGAAGTTATACCAAATTTTCGAAGGCTTGATTATCATAATTTTCTTTAGATTAAGGTTGAAAGAAAATGTTTTAAATTTTTGGGACACTTTTCTAGGCAAGTGAATCTTTTTCATATTTATATTTCCTGTTGTAAAAAAAATGGAAAAAGGCAAGGATTCATGGCCAGCCTTTTATCTGAAGACATAAAGAATGTGGAAAGTTAAATATAAAACAAGCTTTCTGTTTATGAAATTAATACAAGATATGAAGGCGAGACCAGTTATTTCACTGAAGCTTCGAACTGGTGTTGTGCGAAAGATTCGAAACAGCCTATGCGCTGAGATTGCACATGTACCGTTTCTGAGTTCTTTTACATGATAAGTAGGGAATAAACACGAAATACCTTTACAAAAAAAAAATTCCATATCATCGGGAGCGTTACGTCACGAATTCAACAAACGTCACTGCAGACGAATTTCCTTATAGCAACATCTTAGTCCTTGGTCTTCTATCAGGAGCGCATTTTCTCTTTCATGGATATCAACTTAATTGTTCTTCTGCGCAGCTATTTGTGCCTACCTTCTGAGGTTTTAGAAAACTTCTCTTTTATCTTTCCAGCTGAATTTGCAAGATGGGAACTGATTTAATGGTAGTGTCCTGCGCAGGGATTTCGTCTGCAGCAGGTTTCTCAGATTTATGCGGTTCTGTTGGCCAGCTGGTGTTGCCATATTTGGCCATGTAGTTTAAATGTATTTTCTTTTTATCTATGTTTCCGCGAAAAATAGAAAGTACAGAGAGTGAAAATATTGTCGTTCACAACACTGATAACAATGATGATAAAAATGATAATAATAATAATATTCTGTATTATTATTATCATTAGTAGTAGTGGTAGTAGTACAAAATAATTATGGTAGAGATAGCAGTGATAAGATGATAATAATTAGATTATAATCATTTTGATAAAAATATAACACCAATATGACAACTCATTACCATCAATATTGTTATTACCATCAATGTTATTACTACTACTGTTATTATCATCACCATAAACATTATTATTACCATTATTATGAATATCATAGATTTGATCATCATGATCAGTCGTATTGTTCATATTGTTGTTATAATTGTTATTTCGATTATTATTTTAATTTTTATTATCAATATTGTTATTGTTATCGTTGTGTTTATTATTTTATCACCATCACCATCACCATCACCATCACCATCATCATCATCATCATCATCATCATCATCATCATCATCATCAACATCATCATCATCATCATCATCACCATCACCATCACCATCACCATCATCATCATCATCATCATCATCATCATCATCATCATCATCATCATCATCATCATCATCATCATCATCACCATCACCATCACCATCATCATCATCATCATCATCATCATCATCATCATCATCATCATCATCATTTAATTGGAATTATAGTTAGTAGTAGTGGTAGTTCTAGTAGTAGTATTTTTGTTGCTGTAATTAATACATTATTGTTATCTTTATCATCAATATCATTACTATTATCATTATCAATGTTGTTGTTATAATTATTGTTACTATCATTGTTATTAATATTATCATTATTATTATGATATTCTGTATCTTGATTATAATTATTAACATTCTTCTTATTTATATTATCATAATTATCATCATTATTATCATTATCATTATTATTATCCTTATTATCATTATTATTATTTTTTTTTATTATTATCCTTATTATCATTATTATTACCATTATAATTATTATTATTATTATTATTATTACTATTATCGTTATCATCATTATCATCATTAGCATTATTGATACTATTGTTGTTACCATTACTATTTATAATTTTATTATAATTATTGTCATCATTGTTTATTTTCTTTTTACTGTTGTTTTTCATCATTATCATCATTATGCTTATTTTTACCATTATTTTTATTATAACTGTTCTTGTCATTATTTTTATTATAATTGTTATTGTCATTATTATTATCATAATTGTTGCTATTGTTATTATCACTGTTGTTATTCTCATTGTTTATAATTATTTCCATGATATTGATACTATTATCATTATCTCCAATATTATCATATATTCTCATTATTGTTATTACTACTATTGTTATTTTTATTATTACTGATATTATGATTATCACTATTGTTACTGGTCTATTCTTTTATAAGTTTTATTTACATTCATATTTCGTGTACGTGTATTCATATGTGGATGTGGATGTTTTCTTGTCTTTATGTATGTGTGTGTGTGTGTGTGTGTGTGTGTATGTGTGTGTTCAGGTCTATGGGTAACTGTATAATTGTAGGGTAATGACTAAAGAGCTTGTACTTGTCTGCATAAGCGTACGTGTATATATTAGTATTTAACGAAATAATTATATTAAAATGCAGAAACATCATCACCAACGTTAATTAAAAATCGTTCTTCATGAGTGAGTGTTCAGCATCTAATCTGGGTAACTCTTATCTTATCTTTCACTTTTTGTTCTCAATTGTCATGTTCTTTTTAACAGCACTTTCATCTACCGAAAATCCTAAGTAAAGAAAAAATACGTAGTTAATACACCGATATAATACACAGGTTTTCACTCTGTCACAGACCAGCCGTTACAAAAGTCAAATCGAATAAAATATACTGCGAGAATAGAAATGGACATAGCGTGTTGTCCTGGTGAACCCCAGCCTGCCCTTTCTCTGTCTCAGGTGCAGTGCTACCAGATTTCCGCATCCATTTTCTGTAGATTATGGATGACAGAAAATGTTCATATGTTTAGGAGACACTTTTATAGGCTGGTGAATCCTTTCTAGTTTCGTATTTACTAATGTAAAAAGTGGAAAAATGAGAATTCAGAGCTAATTGTTGTATCTGAAGATATAAAAGAAATTGAAAGGTAAATGGAAAATAAGCCACAATTTGCTTTATATTCGTAAAAAGGGTAAAATATAAGAGGGCGAGACAAATTCTGTCGATAAGGATTCGAACCAGTGTTTTGCAGAATATTCGAAACAGCCTATTCTCAGTTTTTCTTCATGTACCCTTTCCAGGTTATCTTGTGTAATAAATAAGCAGTTAGAAAATAAACACGAAATACCTTTGCAAAAACATCCGCATCGTCGGAAGCGTGACGTCACGATTTCAGCAAACGTCATAGATGCTCACTTTTCGCCACATGAAGCAGACGAATTCTGTCTGGCGGTCCTCCAATAGGTGTGCATTTCCTCTTTTGCGGCCAAGATCTTGATTTCCTTCTGCGCAGCTAGTTGTGCCTATATTCTGGGGTTTTAAAATACTTCTTTACTATGTTGCAATCAGAATTTGCAGGATGGAAATCGATTTAACTGCAGTGCTCTGCGCAGGAGTTTCACCTGCAGCAAGTCGGTCTTTTGATGCAATATATCTGAGGCAGACGGACGGACGAATTACTTTTACTCGGTTTATGGCACTTTCCTCTTCATTTCATCATTATTATTTTTATGTTGGTATTGTCGTTACCAGTACCATCATTTCCCACTATTAGTAACAATTAATGCCATTGCCATTATAGTAAAATAATCATCTTCAATCTTTATTAATTTGTTATTTTCGTCATTGTCTTTACAACCACCATCATCGTTATACTCGTCATCCTCGTCACTATTATCACTGTCCTGAACTTTACTTTTGTTGTTATCATCATTACTAGATCTGTCATGGCTGTTCTCATTATCAATTTTCTCATTATTACGATAACACATCTATTAGGAAAGAGTGGGGCCAAATTCAAGCTGGGTATTTTATCTTCCAGTGAGAGACAGAGAGAGAGAGAGCGAGAGAGAGAGAGAGAGGAGAGAGAGAGAGAGAGAGAGAGAGAGAGAGAGAGAGAGAGAGAGAGAGAGAGAGAGAGAGAGAGAACATACCGCGCTCAAACGTCCGTAATATTGAGTGTGTTTTTTTGTGAATCTGTGTATATGCAAATGTGAATAATATGTTCACATAATAAAAAAGAAAAGAAAAAAGAAAACATGTACGCGTGTCTCAAAGCTATGACCAACTCTCTATGGTAATAAGCATCGTCCGCTCTTAAGGGCTGATTTCGCCGCCCGTTCCTCGTCATGGCAGTACGGTTTAACAGCAGGAAGCGACCAAGTTTCCACACAACTTTGAAATAGTTTGGGGAAGGTTATCTCCACTGACTAATTAATTACTTAATATATGAAAGGCGTTGTTAAATTCGCGGCTACGAGATACATGTTATCAGTTTCATGTCATCATTAAGTTTTTATTACTGTCTTTTTGTTGATATGTCTTTTTTGCTTTATCTCATTTTCTTTATTTTTTATTTTTTATTCATGAATGGTCTTATATAGGTAGATAGCTAGATAGCTAGACAGATAGATAGATATAGATAGTTAGATAGACAGAAAGAGACAAACACAGACAGATAGACAGATAGACAGACTTACTGACATAGACAGAGAGAGACGCACCGACATACATAGACAGACAGACAGACAGACAGACAGACAGACAGACGGACAGTGTATGAGTCAGAGGTTCTGGTTGTGGACATCCCATCGCTGTTACCAATCTGCCAGATGGTTTCGCTGGTTCCCTGCGGCGGTCCAGGGAAGCGCACGGTCTGGTTCGTCACGTTTATTAAAGATGGTAGTGTGGGAGGAAGTTGAAGATGACTTGTATCGTAGTGCAGAACTTGTATGTATGTATGTATGATATGAATATATATATATATATATATGTGTGTGTGTGTGTGTGTGTGTGTGTGTGTGTGTGTGTGTGTGTGTGTCTATGTATCTGTATATTCATATATATATATATATATATATATATATATATATATATATGAATATCTATCTATCTATCTATCTATCTATATATATATATATGCATATATTATGTATGTATTTATATATTTGCATATGTATATATGTATATATAGACATATACATACATATATGTATACATATATATATATATATATATATATATATATGTGTGTGTGTGTGTGTGTGTGTGTGTGTGTATGTGTGTGTGTGTGCGTGTGTGTGTGTGTGTATTTATGTATGTATGTATGGTTTATCCCTCAGTGTGCCAGTCCACCCGTCTATGATAAACACATTTTCACTACATTACGACGCTAAATCTCGTCGGCAGATCTGAGGGCAGTGAGACGGCGCCCTTCCCGCCTCGCTCGCCGCCCCGGACCCACGTCGTCCGAGCGAACTCC
>NC_061820.1:8316563-8321563 GCF_019202785.1 Penaeus chinensis
TATTATTATTATTATTATTATTATGTCATTACAATGATATTATCTTTATTATTATCATTATTTTTTCATTATTATTGTTGTTGTTGTTGTTGTAATTACAATTACATTAGCATTAGCATTATCATTACCATCATTATTTTCATTATCACTGTAATTATTATTGATATTATTATTATCATCATCATTATTGATATTATCATTACCATCATTATTATTATCATTATCATTATAGTTATTATTATTATCATCACTATTGTTGTTATCATCATTATCTTCATCATCATCATCATCATCATCATCATCATCATCATCATCATCACCTTCTTCATCATCATCATTAAATATTATCACCATTATCATTTTCATTTTACTATTGCTACTACTATCATAATTATTGCTATTATAATCTTCATCAAAAAATTAATCATCATCATCATCATCATCTATTGTTGCTATTATTATTATAGAACCTTAATTGTTATTTTATAAGTTTCATGTGGATATTTCCTGAATACTAAGTGTCAACAAACCTCCTCAAACTTCAAGAACTTCTCCGGGAATTCTTGCAAACTTCACGTGAAATTTCCCTCAACCAAATTCGTTTCAGTTAATTGTTTCACACATTTGGGATACTGTATCACTTATTATCATGTATGACTTTTCTTACTCTGGATGGTAGGATAGAGCAGGGTCGTGTGTTTATTGTCTATCGTAGTTTGTTGTCTATTGGGTTAGTTGGTTCGTGTTGATATTTTGGTGATATATTTCTTATTGACTTATTATTGACTTATTGACTTATTGACTTAGCTAAGCTTATGAGTTACTAAGTTGTGTTTTTTTTATTTCTTATACAGTAGTTCTTTTTGTGTTAAGTTTGTAGTAAGTTTAAAGCTGTGGTTTATGCTTTCATTATGCTTTCGTTTTTCTTCATATCTAGGAATTGCTTTCCTCTGGGGACATTTTAGCTGCGATTAAATGTGTTTGTTTGCTGGTTTTTTTTTTTTTTTTTTTTTTTTTTTTTTTTTTTTTTTTTTTTTTTTTTTTTTTTTTTTTTTTTTTTTTTTTTTTTTTTTTTACTTGGACAGTTATTATAATGCTTTCTGTCTTGCATATAACGTCTATTTTTTCCAAGTAATGTTCATAAAAGGTCTTGGCTAACATTCTAAATTTGTCTTAGATATTGTGCGTATAGTCCTTCGTCTTCCCAGTTTCCTTCTCTCTCATTTTCGTTGCTTAAACTCTTTCAGCTTTTCATCTATATATGACCCAACTAAACCGGCTGTAGTTAATAGCAGCTTCTCTTTGATATATATTCAGCCAATCCAATCAAGGGCCTTTATGACGGTACTGCGATCAGCTTTCAAACCCACCAATCTCCTAAGGTGAATAAATCCGTCATGGATTAGTGTACCTCGCAGGCGTAGGGCAATGCATGCAGTCACTAGCTTTCTTGTCATTCTCTCTATACTCCACTTTTGCCCAGTCCAATAGAAAAGGGACTGGAAGCGTATTAATAACACGAGTGCCAGAGGAGATTGATTTTCTGCCTGTCCAAGGGATGAAAACTCGCATTCGTTCATGAGCCTTTTAAAATAGCTTTCCGTGGGAGGAGGCAGATAACGTAAGGATGTTTACTCGAGCATGGACTTCTCTATCACATGTTAATTTTACACGTCATCGATAAGGTCTTCTTCACAGACGCCTCACTTATTCTAGACTGTGTCCTTTAGTATGGATGAGCGACGTGTAGTTAAAGTGACCCTTATGGCAGAACCCACACCTGCCTGGAAATGCCCACGAGGAGTGCGGGCGACATAGCTGTTGATCATCATGAAAGACCTGGTCCCCCTGAAGTTGCAGCATATTTTCCGTTCATGCAACAATCACCGGAGGCTTATCCTGACTGACTATGCTTCTAACCGCCAACAACAACTCCGGAGCCTTTGACTTATGATGATGATGATGGTGGTGATGGTGATGGTTATGGTGATGGTGATGGTGATGGTGATGGTGATGATGATGATGATGATGATGATGATGATGATGATGATGATGATGATGATGATGATGATGATGATGATGATGATGATGATGGTGGTGGTGGTAGTGATGTTGAATATTAACATTAATATTATTACTATTATCATTATCATCGTCGTCATTATGTCTATCATAATAATTGTGGTTATTATCATTATCATTGTTTTTTATTGTTAATGTTGGTGTATTATCATAATGATAATAATCATTACTCTTATTATAATTATTATATCATTATTAGTGTTATTACTGTTGTTATCATTATTGTCATTATCATTCACTTTTCATTTTTACTTATTACTATCACTATTAATTTTTCATTTTTTTAAATTATTATTAACATTATTGCTATTACCATTATTATTACTTTTATTATCATTATCATTATTATTATTATTATTATTCTCTTTATGATTATCATTATTACTATTATTATTTTTATCATTATTATTACTATCATTATTTATAATCTTATTTTTTTTTTTTTTTTTTACCATTACTATTATTTTCAACATTGATCACTGATGTCTTTATAGATATCATATCGACTTAACCATTATCATTATTCTTGTTTTTATTGTTATAACTATGTGTGTGTGTGTGTGTGTGTGTGTGTGTGTGTGTGTGTGTCTGTGTGAGTACATATTTGTGTATGTGTTTGTATGTGTCTGTATGTTGATCTGCATGTATCTGTATGTATTTGTAAATGAGTGCATTTCCTTCCCCTCTACTTTCCTTCCCATTACAACTTCACAACACCCCTTCCAGTTAACTTACAAGCTACTCCATTCAGACTTTCTTTCTCTCTTCCTTTCATACTCTAAGCTAAACTTCTTTCACTTTGTGTTGTCTATTGATTATCGGCGGAATCTCGGGCCAAGGCGGAGGCACAAGGAAGGCCTAATGAACCAGAAAAAATCTCAAAGTGATGGAAGGGTTGGGGGCTGTGTCGCGCGAGAGAGGGAGGGAGAAGCAGAGAGAGAGAAAGGGGGAGAGAGGGCGAGAGGGAGGGAGAAGGAGAGAGAGAGAGAGAGGGCGAGAGGGAGGGAGAAGCAGAGAGAGAGAGGGCGAGAGGGAGGGAGAAGCAGAGAGAGAGAGACGGCGAGAGGGAGGGAGAAGCAGAGAGAGAGAGAGAGGGCGAGAGGGAGGGAGAAGGAGAGAGAGAGAGAGAGGGCGAGAGGGAGGGAGAAGCAGAGAGAGAGAGGGCGAGAGGGAGGGAGAAGCAGAGAGAGAGAGACGGCGAGAGGGAGGGAGAAGCAGAGAGAGAGAGAGAGGGCGAGAGGGAGGGAGAAGGAGAGAGAGAGAGAGAGGGCGAGAGGGAGGGAGAAGCAGAGAGAGAGAGACGGCGAGAGGGAGGGAGAAGCAGAGAGAGAGAGAGGGCGAGAGGGAGGGAGAAGGAGAGAGAGAGAGAGGGGGCGAGAGGGAGGGAGAAGCAGAGAGAGAGAGACGGCGAGAGGGAGGGAGAAGCAGAGAGAGAGAGAGGGCGAGAGGGAGGGAGAAGGAGAGAGAGAGAGACGGCGAGAGGGAGGGAGAAGCAGAGAGAGAGAGAAGGCGAGAGAGGGCGAGAGAGAGGGAGAGGGAGAGAGAGAGAGGGGGGGCGAGATAGGGAAGGAGAGAGCGAGAGAAGACAAGAGGGAGGGAGAAGTAGAAAGAGAGAGAGAGGGCGAGACAGGGAAGGAGAGAGTGAGGGAGGGCGAGAGGGAGGGAGAAGTAGAGAGAGAGAGAGAGGGAAAGAGAGAGCGAGAGAAGGTAAGAGGGAGGGAGAAGCAGAGAGAGAGAGAGAGGGCGAGACAGGGAAGGAAAGAGCAAGAGAGGGCGAAAGAGAGAAGGAGAGAGCGAGAGAGGGCAAGAGGGAGGGAGAAGCAGAGAGGGCGAGACGGGGAAGGGGAGAGCGAGAGGGAGGGAAAAGTAGAGAGAGAGAGAGGGCGAGAGAGGAACGGAGAGAGCGAGGGAGGGCGAGAGGGAGGGAAAAACAGAGAGAGAGAGAGAGGGCGAGACAGGGAAGGAGAGAGCGAGAGAAAACGAGAGGGAGGGAAAAGTAGAGAGAGAGAGAGGGCGAGAGAGGGACGGAGAGAGAGAGAGAGGACGAGAGGGAAGGAAAAGTAGAGAGAGAGAGAGGGCGAAAGAGGGAAGGAGAGAGCTAGGGAGGGCGAGAGGGAGGGAAAAGTAGAGAGATAGAGAGGGCGAGAGAGGGACAGAGAGAGCGAGGGAGGGCGAAAGGAAGGGAGAAACAAAGAGAGAGAGAGGGCGAGACAGGGAAGGAGAGAGCGAGAGAAGGCGAGAGGGAGGGAGAAGCAGAGAGAGAGGGCGAGAGGGAGGGAGAAGCAGAGAGAGAGAGAGGGCGAAAGAGGGAAGGAGAGAGCGAGAGAAGGCGAGAGGGAGGGAGAAGCAGAGAGAGAGAGAGGGCGAGAGGGAGGGAAAAGTAGAGAGAGAGAGAGGGCGAAAGAGGGAAGGAGAGAGCGAGGGAGGGCGAGAGGGAGGGAAAAGTACAGAGATAGAGAGGGCGAGAGAGGGACAGAGAGAGCGAGGGAGGGCGAAAGGAAGGGAGAAACAGAGAGAGAGAGAGAGGGCGAGACAGGGAAGGAGAGAGCGAGAGAAAAGTAGAGAGAGAGAGAGGGCGAGAGAGGGCAGGAGAGAGTGAGAGAGGGCGAGAGGGAGGGAGAAGCAGAGAGAGAGAGAGAAAGAGGGCGAGAAAAGGAGAGGTGAGAGAGAGAGGGAGAGGTGGAGAAGGAGGGAGTGGGAGGGAAAGATAGAGAGGAGTTAGAGGAAGAAGGAGAGAGGGGGAGGGGAGCAAGGGAGGGAGAGTAAAGGTGCGCATTGGAGAGAGAGTAGGAGAGGAAAAAGAAGGACAGAGGAAGGAAAGGGGGCGAGAGGGGAGGAGAGGGAGGGATAGGGAGAGAGGGCGAGGGGGAGGGAGAGGGAAAGGGAGAGAATAATGTAGAGGGAGAGAGAGGGAGAAA
>NC_061820.1:8344063-8354063 GCF_019202785.1 Penaeus chinensis
CATATATATATATTCTTTCACGCCAGTTTTTAGCTTTATCCTCCCATGCATGTTTATACACGAAGTCCTTGTCTACATGTATGGCGTTTTTAACACAAACAAATTCCCGGAGAAGCAGCGAGCGTAACGGGAAACGAGGGAGACAGAGAAGAGAATATGGAGATTGGAAAGAAAGAGAATAGGGATAAGAGACGAGAATACGACGAAGAATATATATGGAAAGAGAAATAGGCAGGGAAGAGAGAGACAGGGATAGCGGGAGAGTTCTAGGTTTAGGAGAATAAGACAATGGACGATGATAACGATGATTCAATTAATATCAACAATATTGATAGAGATATTAAAACGATAGTAATGATGATAATAAATATAATAATACTAGTGTTAATCCCAATCATCTTCATTATAATCATTATAACAATAGTGATGATAATTATAATAGTAATGACATGGCTAAACATAATAATAATGTATTTTCTTACACAGAGAGACTGAACTTGTATTTGTGTGTGTGCTTATGCGTCTATATATTTATGATTTTTCTCCCAACTATAAAAACAAAGACGGAGCGTAAAGAAAAAAATAATAATAATAAAAACAAAAAAATAGGACTAAGTTCATTGGAATGCGTTTGGCCCGAGAGAATGAAGGATGATTCAGCAAGTTTTACTTTAATGGATGAGCTCCTCTTCTCAAAAAATATAAATAAAATCGGGCAGAAAAGGCTTAACCATTTACTATTTAGAAAAATAACTAAATAAATAAATAATGTTAATAAAAATTATTAATAAAACTGAATGAATGGGATTTGAAAATAAATGAATAGAATGATGCAAACGTGAAGAAAATATGCAAGTAAAAGATTTTAAAAAACACCAATATGAAAATGAGAATAAACAGAGTGAGAGATAGATAAAGACAGTTTCAATTAAATTAAGAAATGTATTATTTAACCGGTAAAGGAAAAAAAAAAAGAATCTATAAATTAAAAAAAAAAGGAATATGCAATGACAAAAAGAAATGAAATGAAATTAATGAAATACAAAATATGATTGGATAGATTGATGAAAAATAAATACATAAATAAAATTCTAGAGAAGCCTTTTGAATGCATTCATAAAATAGCATAGAATAATATATAATAAATAAAGGAATGAAAGCAAATAGATATATTGATTTATAAACATAAGATAACATATAAAATAATGAATATACGAGAATACAGGGAGGGAAAAAAAAACAATCTAAAAAGATAATAAATTAGTACATAAGTTCATAGATAAAAGCAAAGACAGATCGATATAAGAACGCATAAACACGATTCGATTCAGATAACGAGTTACGAGGAATCTAATATCATAAGGGAATGAAAACAGATAGATAAAGAAAAAGACAGACAAAATAAAAGAACAAATAGACAAAATAATTCATAATAATTACGAGGAATCACGAAGGTAAAATACACGTTGGCCAGTCAGTGTTAATCGCGACGGACGTCTTGCCTATTATTCACGTAGACAAGAGAGGGAAAAGTTGTCAGAATGCAACGGACAGAGAGGCTGAAACTAACACTGTTCGGGAGAGGAAAACATAGGTCGACCGTGACTGAAAGACAGACACAGACACGGACGGACACTGACAGAAAAACAGACATACAGTTACAGGAATACAAAGACACGCATTAGCGCAAAGACAGGCAGACCGTAACAGATAAAGATAGAAAGACACATACATTGATAGAGATAGATAAAGACAGAAAGACACAGACATTGATAGAGACAGATAAAGATAGACAGACGATGACAGAAAAGATATAGACGTCAAAGACAGGAAGGAATAGACAGCCAATGAAGATAATGACTGAAAGATATAGGCATACAAAGGAAAATACATAGCCACAAGTAATGAAATAAGCACAGAGACCGAGGAAAAAAAAGACATGAAAGAAAGAAAAAAAACAAGAAAACAAAGACGAAAGATCACGATTGGGAGTATCAAAAAAAGAGAGAAGGGAGGGGGAACAGAATACGAGTGACACATAAAATCAAACAAAAGACAAATAAAACATAAAAAAATAACTCAAACAAAGACAGAGACAAACAGAACATAAAACTAAGACAGACACGACAAAACGCACACTTTTGCAACTGTTATATCACTCTTTTCGCCTCCGGACAGACACACACCTCGCAGTAAGGGGGTCGAGACAAACGCAGGGGACTTAGTGCCTTGAAAAGAAACTCACGGGTTTGTGTGTTTGTGAGGGTGTGTGTATGTGTGGTGGTGGGAGGTATGTATGAGTGGGTGTGTGATGGGGGGAGGGGTGTATGAGAGAGTGTGGCTATGTGTGAGGGTGTGTGTGTGAAAACTGAAGATTTACAAAGACTAGAAAGTAATCATAATGATAATGATGGTAATGATTTTGGTAACAATGCTAAAAATGATTGTGATAATGATGGAACTAACAGTGACACTAATAATGACAACAACAACAATGATAATGAAAATATTGTTATTGACAATAACGATAACATGAACAAATCTAGCTACATTCATTCTTCTACAATCACACCAACATGGATATACACTTCATCTACGTGTATATACATGGCAGAATTAAATAAAGAATACGCACCCTGTGATCTGAAAGCTTTGAGAGCCCACGACAATTCACTTGACAAGGGATGCTCAGCCCCTGTTGTCATATAGTGTTATTCAGGTTTTCCTTTCTATTGCTATCCTGTTATTTTAGGTCTGAACTTTTTCCCGAACACGTTCCAGCTGAGGGTTTCTTAAGAGGGCGGCAGAAAGGGAGATAGCAGGAGGGGGGGGGGGGGTGAAAGGGTGGGGGTGAGAGAGGATAAAGAGAAGAATGAGGAGAGG
This sequence comes from Penaeus chinensis, assembly GCF_019202785.1. Taxonomy (NCBI): domain Eukaryota; kingdom Metazoa; phylum Arthropoda; class Malacostraca; order Decapoda; family Penaeidae; genus Penaeus; species Penaeus chinensis. The sequence continues at coordinate 8,346,947 of NC_061820.1, forward strand.
AGAGAGAGAATGAGAATGAGCGAGTGGATGGGTGTGGATGGGTGGGTGGGTGTCAGGACGATTCATTGAGAGATAGAATGGGAGGGAGGTGGAGGAAGGAAGGAGGGAAAGGGAGATAGAGGCTGGAATAGATACAGGAGGAGGAAAAAAGAAAAGAGAAAGGACCAACAGACAATGAAAGAGGAAACGGGAAACGACAGACACACAAACATTTTAAATTACAACCTGTACTAGGATGAGTGACACAGCATAATGATGTGCATTGCAAAACCCATTCCGTTTCCAGTGAGTTTTGTATTCTGCTAACTTGCATTAGAATTTAAAAAGAACAAAAAAATTGAGACTGAAAGAAGATTAGAATATTCATTCATTTCCTCCTTCACTTAAGTAGACGAAGGATTGGCGTGTCATCTGCAATTCACAGTAATGGATAACAGCTTTAAAAAAAAAAATGCTAATATGGTCAAAGTCTGAGTGTCTCAGGATTTACATGAGATTACGCTTTTCATGTTCGGATTTTTGCATCTTCATCATTATATCATTATTATCATTATCATTATCATTTTATCATTATTACAATCACTCTTACCATTAATCCTTTTTCTCGAAATGTGCCGTTGATGATAAAAAATATATATATATTAGTTCTCCTAATGAAAATGTGTCTTGTTTAACATATATAACTTAGTATAGCATAACATCTATTGAAACGATTTTGAGATAAATATGCAATCATTTGTCAATAATATCAGCAGTGAAATAAAGTGAAGTGTACAATGTATTTCTCTTTTTTTGTTCTTTTAACGCTGTACAGTACTCCTGTTGTGTTACCTTTATTAACAATTACAAGATTATTACACGATAAAATACTTCATATTCCCTTTTGCTTTTTCGGATCACGATACTAAAAATGCTATCGCTCTAAAATGTACCGCGTATGAAGGTATTGTCTGATTTCGGTTTGACTGTTCACTTTTCCGGCATTCTAAAATCCGTCTGTTGGCGAAAATCCGAAATAAAATCCGGATTTCAGGGTCTATGTGACCATGTGAAAATATTATCTGAGTTCGGTTCTCGTGTTTAACTGTTCACTTTTTCGGCATTCTATAATTTGGAATAAAATTCGGATTTTAGAGTCTATGTGGCGGTCTACGTAACAAAAAAAAAAAAATGAAAAAAAAATCGCGCAGAAAGGTTCAATGGAAGTTTTAACGTACAGATCGCAAAACTTCCGTGTGCAGCACTCTTGAAAAAAAAAAAGTACATAACTCTTTCAGAGTTATGTACAAAATTTTAATAGCATGAATTGAGACATGAAAAAAAAATCCAAATAAAATTAACTACAACCGGTAAAATATGTCTCTTTTGAAATTATATATTCATACCTTCATTTAGAACAAATACTACATTTGATTCAATCTCTTTAATAATGAAATTGAACATTTAATCTCAAAATAACGTTCTTAATATAAATTGTTTGAACATTCATGATTTTTCATGATGTATATTCTTTAAAGTTATCCATTATAATTTACAGTAATAAAAGTTAAATTTCCTGTTGTACATATCTAGAAAAACTAAGACTAGTGTATGTGTGCTCTATCTTTTTTACAATTGATATCATTATCATTATCTTTATATTTATCATCACAATCATGAGTTACATCATCAATTTCATCATAATCAATATCATCGCCATCATTAACATCATCATATTTATTATCATGCCCCCACTTACCTTTCACTAAAACCTATAAATCTATCTATGATCTCCACTCATAACCTATGCCATTTCTACACGATATCTTTTCTCTTCCAAAGATTTTCAAATTCCTAATAATTTTCTGAGTTTCAACTGCGTTAACACAAGCTTGTCGCTGTCCATGAACAACTTTCATTTTTCATCTTCCTTCGAATTCATCCCAAAAGTATATAAGATTTTCCGAATTTACGATCCACAATACCCTTAGTGATTTCTACACTCAATTAGCACTGGCTTAAGGGTTAGAACTGCCACCTACTTTATATCCTACATTAGTTTATTAATAACCCAAAAACAGTCATGTATAACCTTTCTCACCGATCCCATTACGGATTTTGACATCAATCTTTTATGGAGGGAATTCTCAATGTTAATTTTTTTAGTCTGGCACATTTTACTTTTTTCAGGTCACAGAACGATGTTAGGGTTAGGCTGTGAAGTTCCTGCGAAAGAATCCTTGTTACATTCTTTATTTTGAGGTTAATGTATTAATGTATATATATTTTTCTTTCTCTCTTATTTTTATTTTTCTTTATATTTATTTGTTTCTTTTGTGTCCTATAAAATAAACATCCCGCAGCGTTTCTTTATATAAATGTGAAGCAAAAAAATTACGCTTAAGTTATCATTGTCATATTGTTTTTGTTTTTTTATGTTATCATTATTTTAATTATGATTATAATTAGGGAAATGGTTGCGATTTTGATGGGGACTGGGATGATAGGAATAATGATAAAGATAATAATACTTGAATAAACAAAAATAATGATAGTAATGATAACAAATCTAACACAAATAATGATGCTAATGGTAATAATAATAGTAACGATGGTAATCGACAACAAAAGAAAATCATATTACTGATAGCAAAAACAATAACACAGTAGCACTACTAATAACGATAATACGAATAATAACGATAAAGATCAGATTTAAATAAGTAAGTATAACGAAAGTAAAATTAATCGTGATAATAAAATTTCTTTAATTATTATTGTTTTCAGTTCTATAACAGAACGGTAATAGTAATAATGATATCCATCCTGTTCTTATTACCGTACAGGCTTTTATCAGAAATCAGCGGCTCTAACGAATCGCTTCTCAAATAAATGGTAATAATAACAATTAATAAATAAGATAATACTTATTATAATAAAATAAATAGCAATATCGAGACTTTAAGGCGGTTAGACGGAATGCTTTTGGCCCGAGAGAATGAAGGATGATTCAGCAAATATTACTTTTGTTGTTCGCGAAAAAATAAAGTAATATTGGTGAGGAAAGGCTTGATCTTTTACTATAAAAAATAATGATAAGAGAATGAATGTAAATAAAAACGAATAAATGGCACACGTGATGAGATAATGTAAATAAAAGATTAAAAACACAAATATGTAAATGAGAATAGATAGAGGTATAAGTAAAGAAAATATGAAATAAAAGATGACAAGAGAAGACAAATGAAATAGATGAAAAAGTGTGTATGAGTACATAGATTAAAAATGATAAAAAATATTTACCTTTAAAATAATAAAATGAATGAACATTCATGATAAAAACGCATGGGTGAAACAAATAATACATAATGGAATGAAAACGGATATATAGATAGAAAGACTGACAAAATTAAAGAACAAATAGACAAAATAATTAATATACGAGAAGAAGAAACACGCTAAAAGGATAATAAATGAGGACATAGATGGAATCGCAGACAAATCGATAAAAGAATGTATAAACACAGCTATCGATCCTTCAAATAAAGAGTTACGAGGAATCTGATATCATAAAGGTAAATACACGTTGGCCAGCCAGTGTTAATGGCAACTGACATATTACCTATTATTCACGTGGACAAGAGAGGGAGAGATGTCAAAATGCAACGGACAGAGAGGCTGAAACAAACACTGAAAGCTAGGGAGAGGATGCAAAAGTGGATAGAAAAAACCATCAACAAGGAAAGAAAGAAAGAGAGGGAGTAAGAGAAGTAAGAAAGAAAGAGACAGAGAAAGAAAGAAAGAAAGGGAGCGAGAGAAATAAGAAAGAGAGAGACAGAGACAGACAGAAACAGAGAAAGAAAGAAAGAAAGGGAGCGAGAGAAATAAGAAAGAAAGAGACAGAAACAGACAGAAACAGAGAAAGAAAGAAAAAGAGGGAGCGAAAGATATAAGAAAGAAAGAGACAGAAACAGAGAAAGAAAGAAAGAGAGTGAGCGAAAGAAATAAGAAAGAAAGAGACAGAAACAGAGAAGGAAAGAAAAAGAGGGAGCGAAAGATATAAGAAAGAAAGAGGCAGAGACAGACAGAAACAGAGAACAGAGATACCGCAATTAGTCTATTGGTAGTACCAACATAATAACACTCATGCGTCATTGAACCCTTCACACTACAACGCTTGCGAACTCGGTAATGCTTTCGAAATCACATTTTCCGCATTTTCCTTTGCTTACGGTAGAGATCCTACGCACGGCTTCATGAGTATGATAAGGGCTTCACTTTTTCTGAGATTAATATGCATGGCATGGCGGTGTTATTAAATTCTGTCCCCCCCCCCCCCCCCCCCCAATAAAACAAATAATCTCCACGAAAGTCCTAACTATTTTTTTATATTGTTTAGGGTCCACGCGCCGGTTTTGAAATATGTTATAAGGCTTAATGGAATAATACCCACTGTGTGTGGCTTCATGATGTGTTTTTTTCACGATCGATATATTTGTTCAAACTTCGTGATTTGTGGAAGTCAGACCCCACCCCCCCCCTTCATCCAGCCCTTCACCCTGTCTGAGCACTAGCCTATCCCCCCTCCCCCCCTCCCCCCTCCCCCTTTCCCCCCTTCCTCCTTCCCCCTTCCCCCCCTCCTCCTTCCCCCCTCCTCCTTCCCCCCTCCTCCTTCCCCCCCTCCTCCTTCCCCCATGTGGAGAAGCAAATAGAAAATGATAGAATATAGACAAATAATGATAAAAGTTAATGATAAAAATAACAGCAAAAAAATAATATCTACTTTTCTGTGGCTGTGTTATAAAAGGTGACCTGGGTTTCATAAACATTTGTCATCATTTCTACCATTCTCTTAATATCTCGACTGACCCTTTTTTCTATTTATTTGCATATCTCTTTTTTTTTTTTTTCTTTTCTTTTTTTCGTTAAATTTTACTTCATAACACAAATTTATCAGGGGGGGAAGTACATTAAAAAGAATATACATTATCCATATGAATCCTTAAAAGACAAATAAATAAAACAGACAAATAAGATTATCTGCATTATATTTTACATTGATAACTTATTAATAACCTAAAACCAGGCCATGTGTAATTCCTCTCACAAATGTCATTACAGATACCCTTAGTGATTTCTACACTCAATTAGCACTGGCCGTAAGAGTTTATATCCTACATTAGTTTACTAATAACCAAAAAACAGTCATGTGTAACTTTTCTCTCAGATCTCATTACAAATTCCGATATCAATCTTTCATACAGAGTGAAATCTTTCGAGAAAACCTGCTTAATATTTCAGTCTGGAATATTTTGCTTTCTTTCAGGTCACAAAAAGAAGATGCAGCGTTAGTCTGCGAAGTTCTTGCGAAAGAATTTTTGTTATATTCTTTATTTTGAGGTTAATGGAGTTTTCTCTCTCTCTCTCTCTCTCTCTCTCTCTCTCTCTCTCTCTCTCTCTCTCTCTCTCTCTCTCTCTCTCTCTCTCTCTCTCTCTCTCTGCTTTTTCGTTTTTCCTTCTTCTCTTATCTTTTTAATTTTATTTTTTTTTCGTTTTTTTTTTTTTTCTTCTCTTTATATGTTTCTTTTTTTCCTTTTTCTTTTTCGGGTTTTCTTCTTCTCTTTCTCTTTTTTTCTTTAGATTTCTTTGGAATAAACATCCCGCGGCGTTTCTTTGTATACATGTGAAAAACTGATATTTAAGTTACCATTGTCGTTATTTTTTATACATACAATCACTGTTATTTTTATTATGATTAGGATTAGGGAAATCATTGCGATTTTGATTGGGAATGGGATGATGATGATAGGGAATAATGATAAAAATAGTGATAATAATTGTATGAAACACAAAATGATGATAGTAATGATAACAAATGTCACACAAGTAATGGTGCTAATGGTAGTAATAGTAGTAATGGTGATAATTAGCAAATCATTAGTGATAGCAATAACAAGACCACCGTAGCACTACTAAAAACGATAATACGAATAATAACGATAATAATAATAGTAGTATAAATCATTATAATGATAGTAAAAGTAATCGTGATACGAATAGCATTTCTTTAAATCATTATCATTGTTTCAGTTCAATAACAGAACGATAATAGTAATAATGATATCCATCCTGTTCTTATTACCGTACAGGCTTTTATCAGAAATAAGCGGCTCTAACGAATCGCTTCTCAAATAAATAGTAATAATAACAATATATAAATTAAATAATAATTATGATAATAAAATAACTAGCAATATCGAGACTTTAAAGAGTTAGATGGAATACTTTTGGGCCGAGAGAATGAAGGATGATTCAGCAACTTTTACTTTCGTGTTCGCTAAATATGAAAATAAAATTGGTGAGGAAAGGCTTGATCATTTACTATGAAAGTTAATGATAAGAGAATGAATGTAAATAAAAACAAATAAATAGCATGATGCACACGGGATGAAATAATGTCAATAAAAGATTAAAAACACAAATATGTAAATGAGAATAGATAGAGAAATAAGTAGATAAAGACAATATGAGAGAAGCCGATCATTTACCTTTAAAAGAATGAAATAAATGAACATAGGAATAAAAAAAATATATATAAAGGAACGAAAGCAGATAGATAAATAGAAAGAGACAAAATAAAAGAACAGATAGACAAAATAATTCATATATGACACGAGAATACAAGTAGAGAAAACAAGCTAAAAGGATAACAAATGAGGACATAGATGGAATCGCAAGACAAATCGATAAAAGAATGTATAAACACAGCTATCGATCCTTCAAATAAAGAGTTACGAGGAATCTGATATCATAACACGTTGGCCAGCCAGTATTAATGGCAACTGACATATTACCTATTATTCACGTGGACAAGAGAGGGAGAGTTGTCAAAATGCAACGGACAGAGAGGCTGAAACAAACACTGATTGCTAGGGAGAGGAAACATAGATCGACAGTGAATGAAAGACAGAAACAGACAGACACAAACATGGACGGACACTAACAGAGAGACATACAAGGAATATGAAGACACAGGTGACATAGGCACATAATAGCATACAGAAAGCCATAGGCAATGATAGAAAGATACATATAAAGAGAGACACAAACAAAGACAGAAAGACAGACAATAATATAA
>NC_061820.1:8356563-8364063 GCF_019202785.1 Penaeus chinensis
CTTCCGTCCTTAAAAAAAAAAAAAAAAAAAAAAAAAAAAAAAAAAAAAAAACTTCATCGTATTCCATCTAAAATCTCTTTCAAAGTTAAGTGTACACATTTTTAATAGCATAAACTAGTAGACATATGAAGAAAAATCTAGATAAACGAAACTACGAGCGATAAAATTCGTCTCTTCTATTAAAAGGAATTACATATTTATACTTTCTTTTAGAACGAACACTATATATGATTCAGAGTCTCTTTAATAACCAAACTGAATATAAAATGTCACTGAATAATCAAGATAACGTTCTTATATGTTGTCCCAGCATTCATGATTCTGCATGATGAATATTCTGTAAAGGTACTCATTACACTTCACACTAATAAGACCCAGATTTCCTGTAGTTCATCCCTAAAACAACTAAAAGTAGTGAGGTAAGGAGAGATTGGGTGAGTAAGCAGACACTGATACCGGAAATAACCAATCGTTGTGGTATCATTATTTATAGATAGATAAATAGACAGATGAATAGATTGATAGGCAGAGAGATACATTTGTACATAGACAGACACATGGACGGATAAACAGATGAAGAATAGATATAAAGAGGACTTTTCATCATCACTGTGATTATTACTTCGAAAGATTTTATTGTGAAGTGTCTTCTAAATTCCGACTACATCTGCTTCAATTTCATGCAGTTATCATCTTTATTACTATCTTTATCATCACAATCATCAATATAATCATCAAATTCGTTATCACCACCATCATTTTCATCATTAACATCATAATTGATATTATTTTCATCATCTTCATTATCACTACCATCATCATTTTCATCATCATTAACATCATCCTAACTGATACTTTTTTTGTTTGTTATCATGTTTCCAATTACCTTTCACGAAACCTACAAGTCATCTCAAATCCCCACTTGTCTCCGTTAATGCACTACTTTCATTTTTCATCTTCCTTCGAATTCAGCCAAACAGTTTGTAAGATTTTCAGTGTAATCGAAGTTGAAGTTACGATCCTCAATACCTTTAGCGATTTCTCCACTCAATTAGCACTGGGCGTAAGCGTTAGAACTGGTCGGTGTTAATATGAGCTTTAATTTAACTTCTTCATTCGCCTTTAGAAAGAAAAGATGCTTAGACTGTTAAATAAGGCCAAATTGCAGTAGTAACGAATTGGGCAATTTTTCCGATATATATTATTTTTTATATAATTTATCTCCTTTCTTGTCATATTTATTAATACTGAGAGAGAAACAGAGAGGGGGAGAGAGAGAGGAGGGGAAAGGAGAGAAAGAGAAAGACAGACACAGAAACCAAAAAAGAGAGAGAGAGAGGAGAGGAGAGGAGAGGAGAGGAGAGAAAGAGACAGACACAGAAACAGAAAAAAAGAGAGAGGGGGGGAGCGAGAGATAAAGAAAGATACCGCAATTAATCTATCGGTAGTACCAACCAAATAATCCCTATTCAGCATAAAGCCCTTCACACTACAACGTTTTCGAAGTAAGTATTCCTGCCCTGTATTATGCACCGACAATGATTTCGAAACCACCGTGAAATAGTCCGCATTTTCCTTTGCTTACGGTAGAGATCATACGCACGGTTTCATGAGTATGATAAGGGCTTTACTTTTACCGATATAAATATGCATGGCAGTAATATTAGATTCCGTTCTCCAATTTTTTTAACGTAAACTCGTTACGTCAAAAAAAAAAAAAAAAAATCTCCACGAAAATCCTAAATAAAAAGTCCGATTTTGTTTTCTTTTTTTTTTCCTTTTTAGGATCCACGCGCCGGTTTTGAAATATGTTATAAGGCTTAATGGAATAATACCCACTGTGTGTGGCTTCATGATGTCCTTTTTCACGATCGAGTATATGTTCAAACTTCGTGGATTATGTAAATTAGTCCCCCCCCCCCCCATCTCCCTCTACCCCCTCACCCTCGCTGAATAATCTTTCAGCACCCCCCCCCCCCCCTTCCCTCAAGTGAAATTGAAAAGAAAATGGAAAATTATGTAATGTAGATAAATAATAATGATAACAGTGAATGGCATGGCAGAAATTATGGCAACTGTTCTGTGAAAATCAGGCCACCTTTTTTAACACAACCACAGGAATACCAGATTTTTATTTACTATTACTTTCACCCTCAGCTGTTATCATTATTATTTATCTACATTATATCATTTTCCATTTTCTTCTCAATTTCACATGTGGGGAGGGGTGGGGGGGGGTGGTAAGCGATAACTGAGGGAGGGTGAGGGGGTAGAGGGAGGGAGGGGAGGGTGAGGGGGTGGAGGGAGGGAGGGGAGGGTGAGGGGGTGGAGGGAAGAAGGGGAGGGTGAGGGGGTGGAGGGAGGAAGGGGAGGGTGAGGGGGTAGAGGGAGGGAGGGGAGGATGAGGGGGTGGAGGGAGGGAGGGGAGGGACTAACTTACATATTCCACGAAGTTTGAACAAAAACTCGATCGTGGAAAAACACATATCATGAAGGAACATGTAGTACGTGTTTTTTTTCCATTAAGCCTCATAAACATATTTCAAAACCAGTGCGTTGACTCGAAAAAGAAACAGATTTTTTTTTTTTTTTTTTTTTTTTTTTTTTTTTTTTTTTTTTTTTTTTTTTTTAATTCGGAACGATATTACAGGGGGAAAATGGGGAACAGTGTGTAATAACACCACACTGCATATTTGTCTCATGACCAAATCACTATGACCTCGACCGTAAAATGCGAACTGTTTCAAGGTGGTTTCCGAATTCATTGTCGGTACATAATACAGAATACCAAGAGATAAATTTGTTGATACTGCCAATATATTAACTACGGTATCTCTGTCTCTGTCTCTCGCTTTATTTCTCTTTTTTTCTTTCTCTTTCTGTCTCAGTTTGTCTCTTTCTCTCTCTCTCTTTATTTTTATTTTTATTTTTCTCTTTCTGTCTCAGTCTGTCTCTCTCTCTCTCTCTCTCTTTTCTATCTCTTTCTCTCCTTATCCCCTCCCAACCTCTCTCTCAGTAGAAATGATAATGACAGGAAAGGAGAAGAACAAATATATGAAAGAAAATATGTAGTAACATTTACCCAATTTATTACTACTGCAACAAGGCCTTATTTAACACTAAGTATCTTTTCTTTCTAAAGGCAAATGAAGAAGTTAAATTAAAGCTCGTATTAACACCGATCAGTTCTAACCTTTATGCCCAGTGCTAATTGAGTGTAGAAATCGCTAAAGGTATTGTGGATCGTAAGTTCTAAATGCGCTTAATTTCGATGCCTTAGTAAATCTTACAAACTGTTTGGCTGAATTCGAAGGAAGATGAAAAATGAAAGTAGTACATTAACAGCGACAAGCAGGTGTTAACGCAGGCGGAGCTCACAAAATGTATATACATTGGAAAGCTTTGGAACGGATCAAATATGATATCGTGCAGAAATGGCATAGGTTATGAGTGGGGATTTGAGATGACTTGTAGGTTTTCGTGAAAGGTAATAGGAAACATGATAATAATGATGGAAATAGTATCAGTTAGGATGATGTAAATGGTAGTGATGAAAATGATGATGGTAGTGATAATGAATATGAAAATACTAACAATTATGACGGTGAAAATGGTGGTGATAGCGATAATAATGAAACTGATGATTAGATTGATGACTGTGATGATAAAGATGATAACTGTAAGAAAACTGAAGCCTTTTGAATTTAGAAGACACCGCATATCAAAATCTTTCGAAGTAATCATCATGGCAATAATGAAAAATCATCTATATGTACGCTTGCCTCTCCCTCTCTATATATCCATTTATCTATCTATCTAAAAAAGATGGTACCCCAACACTTGGTTATTTTTTATATCAATCTGTATTTTAAAACTACTGCTTACTCAAACACCCAATCACTCCTTACCTCACTACTTTTAGTTCTTGGGATGAACTACAGGAAACCTTGCTTTTATTAATGTAAAATGTATGGATCACTTTAAATAATTTATAGCATGCAAAATCATGAATGTTGAGATACAAAATATCTGAAGAACTTTATCTTGATTATTCCGCGACATTTTATATTCACTTTCATTATTAAACAGACTCTGAATCAAATTTAGTGTTCGTTTTAAAAGAAAGTATAAAAGTATAATTCCTTTGAAAAGAAGGGACGAATTTTATTGCTCGCCGTTACTTTTATTTGATTTCTTTGTTTTTTCATGTCTGTCAGTTTATACTATTAATATGTATTTAAGAAATTTTAGATAAAATATGATGACGCTTTTCTTTTTCAAGAGTGCATACACTTCACTGCTCCAGACGGAAGTTTTGTGACCGGTTCGTTAAACGTTCTTTTGAAACATTCTTTATTTTATACTTTGTCCTTTTCGATTTTATAAACTCAGTGCTCGTGACAGTTTCAGTGGAATATGTTGCGAAAGACTTCATTTTTGTACGAAGTGAAATGGGAAAATAATGAAATGGAATGCACGCATATGTACAACATAAATGATTCTAAGCATCTATACATATGTATGTATGTATTTATATATGTATATATAAACATACATATATATATACCCACATCTACACACGTGCGCGCAAACAACCGCTAAACCTTCACTCTAAATTTAAATCGGAAACTACATTGGTCATGAAATTTAAGCAAGTACGTGTGACGTCTAAGAGCTCACACTAACTACGTGTTATTCCATGAAGTCACGTAGACCGCCACGTAGACCCTGAAATCCGGATTGTATTGCGGATTTTCGCCAACAGACGGATTTTAGAATGCCGGAAAAGTGAACAGTCAAACCGAAATCAGACAATACCTTCATACGCGGTATATTTTAGAGCGATAGCATTTTTATTATCGTGATCCGAAAAAAGCTAAAGGGAATATGAAGTATTTTATCGTGTAATAATCTTGCAATTGTTAATAATAAATGCAACGCAATAGGAATACTGTACAGCGTAAATAAAAGAAGAAAATACTTCATTTTATTTCCCTGTTGATATTATTGGTAAATGATTTCATATTCATCTCAAATTCCTTTCAATAGATGTTATGCTTATACCAAGTTCTATATCTTAAACAAGACACTTTTTTATCCATACATTTTTTTTTTTTTGTCTCTTTTTTTTGTCATCAACGACGCGTTTCGAATAAAATGATTAATACTAAGAGTGATGGTGATAATAGTAAAAATAAAAATGATAATGATATAATGAAGATCCAAAAATCCGAATATGAAAAGCGTAATTTCATGAAAATCCAGAGACACACTATTATTTTGACCATATTAGTTTTTTTGTTTTTTTTATAAACCTGTCATGCAGATGACACGCCAGTCCTTCGTCTACTTAAGTGAAAGAGGAAACGGATGAATATTGTAATCCTGTTTTCGCTTTTTCTTTTTCTTTTGATTCTAAGATGATATGCATTACGTAGTGCACATCACAATACAATACTCACATAGTTGTAGTTCAAGATGTTTATGTCTGTGTCGTTTACTCTTCCTCTGTCTATCTATCCCTCTGTTGGCCTTTTTTTTTTTTTTTTTCTCTCTCTCTCGTTCTCTCTTCCATTCCCTCCTTTCTTCTTTGTCTATCTATTCCTCTGTTGGACTCTTTTTTTCTCTCTCTTTCTCTCTCTCTCGTTCTCTCTCCCTTTCCCTCCTTTCTTCTCTGTCTATCTATCCCTCTGTTGGCCTCTTTTTTTCTCTCTCTCTCGTTCTCCCTCCCTTTCCCTCATTTCTTCTCTATCTATCCCTCTATTGGCCTCTTTTTTTTATCTCTCTCGTTCTCTCTCCCTCTCCCTCCTTTCTTCTCTCCCTCCCTCTCTTTCTCTCCCATTCCTTGTAGCAATCCTCCTCACACCCACCCACCCATTCACACCTATCCACTCGCTCATTCTCGCTCTCTCGTTATACCCTTTCTCCTCCCCTCTCTCTCCCTATCCCCCCACCCCCTCCCCTCCCTCCTCCTATTCCCCCACCCCCTCCTCTCCCTCCTCCTATCCCCCCACCCCCTCCCCTCCCTCCTCCTATTCCCCCACCCCCTCCCCTCTCTCTCCCTATCCCCCCACCCCCTCCCCTCCCTCCTCCTATCTCCCGAAGCCCTTCCTGCTGCCCTCATAAAGAAACACTCAGCTGGGTCTTCTTCGGGAGAAGATGTAAGGGAAAGGAAAACCTAAATAACGCTATATGACAACAGCAGCTGAGCATCCCGTGTCAAGTGCATTGTCGTGGGCTCTCAGAGCTTTCGGACCGCAGTGTGTATCCTTTATTTAATTTTGTAAGGTTTATAAACGTGGATGAAGTGTGTTTGCATGTTGGGTGCGATTGTAGAGGGACGAATGTAATTAGATTTGTTCGTATTATCGTTATTATCTATAGTATCATTGTTCTTATTATCAGTGTTGCTGCTGCCGTTGTTGTCATTTTTATTATTGTCACTTCCAGCATTATCACAGTCATTTTTAGCATCATCATCATTATCATAATTATCATTATGACTGCGTTCTGTGTTTGTGTATCTTCGATTTTCACATACACAGACAAACACACAAACACACACACCCACACACAAACCTACAAACGCAAACCCTCACCCCACACACATCCTCACAAACACACAAGCCCGTGAGTTCCTTTTCCACGGCGAATGTTTAAGGCACCAAGTCCTCTGCGATTGTCTCGACCCTTTTACTGTGAGGTGTGTGTGTGTGTGTCTGTCTGGAGGCGAGAAGAGTGCTATGACAGGGCTGCAAGAGTGTGCGTTTTTTTACGTTTTAGTGTGCGTTTTTTTACATCTTAGTTTTGTTGTTTGACTGGGTTTTTTTCGTTTTTGTTAGTTTGTTTATTTAGCTATTTTTTTTTTTCTATGCTTCTTTATATATTTGTTTTCTCTCTTTTGTCTCTTGTTTGATTTCATGTGTCACTCATATTCTGTCCTCCTTCCTTTCTCTCTTTGCTTGTTATTCACTCTTTTTTTTAGAACCCCCAGTCGTCTTTTTTTCTGTATTTGTCGTCTATATCTTTGCTTGTCTGTGTTTATCACTGACTTGTCTTACTATCATTGTGTCTTTCTATCATTGTCTTTCTATCACTGTCTGTGTCTTTCTATCATTGTGTCTTTCTGTCTGCCATCGTGTGTCTATTGTCTGTCCGTGCGCGAGTGCGTATTTTCATATTCTAGCAACTGTATGTCTGTGTCTCTCTGTCAGTGTCCGTCCGTGTCTGTGTCTGTCCGTTGCAGTCTCTGTCCGTTGCATTTTGAGGGGAGGGGTGGGGGGATAGGGAGAGAGAGGGGTGAGGGAATAGGAGGAGGGAGGGGAGGGGGTGGGGGAGATAGGAGGAGGGAGGGGATGGGGTGGGGGAGATAGGAGGAGGGAGGGGAGGGGGTGGGGGAATACGTGAATAATAGGTGAGACGTCCGTCGCGATTAACACTGGCTGGCCATCGTGTATTTTACATTCGTGATATTCGTATCTATTATGAATTATTTTGTCT
>NC_061820.1:8376563-8381563 GCF_019202785.1 Penaeus chinensis
ACATTTCACTTGTACATGCAGACAAATACATACATACACATATGTGTGTGTGTGTGTTTGTGTGTGTGTGTGTGTGTGTGTGTGTGTGTGTGTGTGTGTGTGTGTGTGTGTGTGTGTGTGTGTGTGTGTGTGTGTGTGTGTGTGTGTGTTGTGTGTGATATATATATATATATATATATATATATATATATATATGTATGTATATATATATGTAAAGATCTCTCTCTCTCTCTCTCTCTCTCTCTCTCTCTCTCTCTCTCTCTCTCTCTCTCTCTCTCTATCTATCTATATATATATATATATATATATATATATATATATTCCTTTACATATACATATAGTTATAAATATAAATCTAGCTCCGAGATCTAGAAGAGTCAATGTCCAAAAATGTTTGAGATAAAATAATTAGGATAAGCCAACCATCCAATTGAAAAGGTTTGGTCCTATAAGTATCATGAATGCTAATGTCCCCAGTGCACTAGGTAAACCAAAAGAGCATTGTTTCAAAATCCGATTCACTGAAAACCACACATCCTAACGCGTGACTGATTGCGACAAATGGTTGCATTTTGAGCACAGAGCAACGGAAAGCTTTAGGTTGGCCGTTTTTATCATTTCATATTTCCCTTGAAGTTAGTATAGATTTTACAGTTACAGAAAGAAATAACTTGATGTGAGTGGATTTCAGAATTATCATCAGTGTTTATTTGTTTACATTCTAACCCATAAAAAAATATGCATCAACAGCAGTAAATGTCAGTGAATCGACAAATAGTATAATTTTTGTAATGGTTCTTTTGAAAGCACGACAGAAAAAAAACATATTACATGTGTTATTCGTTATGAAAATTATTCCTTTATTTTTGTTATGAAGAAAAATGTCTTTAAAGGGACTAAATTAATGATTAGTCAAAGGATTTTGTGAAATATTATTTGCTGGATTGACTTTTAGGATATTGGCCCTTATTGTACCCGGGTATAGATATATAGATATACATACATATTTATGTATACATATCTACATATATATGTATATATATATATATATATATATATATACATATGAATCCATCAGCTGCGTGGAGAGAGGAAGCCTGCTGTATGGGCAATAGCTTGCTCCTCACATTCTTTTCTCCCAGGCACTGACTATACTCATACGGGAGTGGGTAGAGACAATAATGCCATAGTCGACATCGAGTGAAGGTGGCCGTCGATATATATATATATATATATATATATATATATATATATATATATATATACACACATTTATATATATATACATATATATATACATATATATATTGATCCAAAATATTCTCTTTAACCTTACATTACATGGAAAGGAAAGCAATGTGAATCATACGATTACCGATCTGTTAATTAATCCTCTTATATCGATATAAAAATGATGTGTTACTTGACGTTACTGAAATGTCAAGTTTATTCCAGATAGCAAAATTATATTGTGGTAATGTTTCGTAAATCTCACTTACATATCGCTCTGCAGTTTTCAATTGTTAATTCGTCTAAATTAGCCATCATGGATCCAACATTCCCTGCCACAGTATGCAGAAACTTGCAAAGCATTACGTCAGTGTTGTCCTGCAACGTTGCATAAACATTGGAGCAAAGATTTACTGCGAGACATACTGTATATGGTATTTATACTTTTTTCTGAAAAAAAAAAATATATAAGTATTTATTTACACACACTATCGTCTTTGCATTGCGTTAGTATCGCACAGCTATTAAATTATATTGGTTCAAAAGTTTACAGACTAAAATTAATGTATTTTCTTCCCATGCTAAAACTAAAGTTCACGTTTTTCCTCTCATACCAAAACGAAAAATCATATTTTCCCAAACCTGTACCAGTTTTTCCTTTTACATCATGCATCGTGCTTTTGAACTATATACATTACTATCACAACTACTACTACTACTACTACTACTACTATACTACTACTACTACTACTATACTACTACTACTACACTACTACTACTATACTACTACTACTATTATACTACTACTACTACTACCACTTTACTACTACTACTTCTACTATACTACTACTACTACTACTACTACTATTACGTTTTAGTCGCCAAAAGCCCTATCTTAAGATATCGTCAAAAATCAAACGCGACAAACATCGATGCATCGCAAGATATTTTTATACTGGAAATTCGGTGACATAATAAGCACCAAGTCAACAGGTGAATATTACGATGAGTTTGGGGAGGGTGCAAAACTACGCTACATTTATTTGTGCGTTAATTCCAATTATTTTCTTTTAACGTTCATGGGCTATACGATTGATATAAAATTCTAGTGGATGCGGTTCCCACACTCAGATCGTGGTCGGGATTCGAACCTCGACGCTCCGAAACCCTCTTCGAACCAGGCCACCGCGAGCTCTACGGTGGCCTGGTTCGAAAAGAATCTCGGAGCATCGAGGCTCGAATCCCGACCACGATCTGAGTGTGGGAAAAGCATCGACTAGTCATATACAGTATGTATTTGTATTACGTTGATTCAGTACTGCATGAAACGGTACAAATTCAGTTCGGGAATATTATTTTTAAATCCGAATTTCTAAAATCTGTATTTTAAAAAAATCCAGAAAGTTATATAGATACGGTGTATTGCATCGATGCAGTTGCACATCATGCATACAGGAGCCCGCTTTAAAAAAATGGAGATTTGTTTATACACCATGTACCACTGTTGACGTAAAGCGGTTTGAAATATCCTCTTTTCTCTGTGTGCTGTCTGTAATATTGCTACACAAATGCATAGGTAACGATCAAGAAATCAAAGAATGTAAAAGTCAGCTAATACTGTAAGATATACTAATATGTGGAGGATAGTGAGCATAGTTATAAAACACCGATGTTGTTTTCAAATCGGATCCACTTCTTAACCTTGAAACGCAGAAAACATGGAAAGAGCGATGCAGGTTTTATGGAATCAGTCCAAGGTTTTGGCTACTAACACTTGACAATTTAATGCTGTGATATGGTGTTGCCTACCCAGCGATTTTATTAATATTATTATTAATCTTATCATTGAAAGGGTCATATATCATTGAGATTAGGCCGGGTGTGCGTTTGTGTTTGAGTTTGTATTTGTTTGTGTGTGTGTGTGTGTGTGTGTGTGTGTGTGTGTGTGTGTGTGTGTGTGTGTGTGTGTGTGTGTGTGTGTGTGTGTGTGTTGTGTATATACATGTATGTATGTGGATGATGTGTGTGTGCTTGTATATTTGCGTGTGTATCTACATATCTCTCATTTTTACCCTTCATCACTTTCCCCTAAACTCCCAGCATACATTTACCACCTTCCTTCCACTCACAACTCACAACAAAACACCTCTCTTTATTCCATTATTCCATACTGTCAAAAAATGTTCACCGACATAGCCAGACTTTCAGTAAAATCCCTCGGTCTCCTTCCAGACTAGTCTCGGCAATTTCCATTTCCTCTCTTGTCTGATCTGCTCCGGGTGTTTCCAATGTCTAACCATTTTCTGTGCTTTGCTTGCTGTAACATAAGCCTTTCAACGTTGACCTTGCTTTCTTTTTTGTGTTATGATTGTTTTGGTGTCAGCTTGATTTTCAATTTCTCTCGATTTTCGCTTTTTCTTTTCGTTTTTTTTTTCACTTTTTTACTTTTTTATTTTGCTTTCATTTCCGTTTCCTTGATTTTCCTTTGTTTATTTTCACTCTACTTTTTTTTATTTACATTTAACTATTTGTTCTTTCTGTTATATTTGTTGGTATAGACAGAAAATAAGTCATGTTACTGCATCTGGATTCTCGTATTGTCTCTTCAAATTATTAAATGTGGCGCATATTCCAGATATTTTTTTTTAAGATATTGTGTCTAGCGAATTGTATGTTCAAGAAATAACAGAAAAAAATCGAAAGTCAAAAATAAGAATTATGATAGTGTGTATTCATAGATATTCTTAGTGTCCATGAACTCTCACATAAATTGTTGTATGTTACATTTACATTTATTTTTGTGTATATCAGAGGACATTTGATTTCAAGCAAATTATTACGGCTTGTCGATTCGACGAGCATTGGTCAAAGACTTTAAATAAAAATGCTAACCGCGAGGCCATTATCTTCGTGAATAAATAATTATTTCCTGGGTGAAAAAGGAAAACCCAGTACACGCGAGAATAGGTAGACAGATAGATAGAGATAGATAGATAGATAGATAGATAGATAGATAGATATAAACAAAGATAGCTAGAGATAGGTAGGTAGGTAGGTAGATAGATAGATAGATAGGTAGGTAGGTAGGTAGGTAGGTAGGTAGGTAGGTAGGTAGGTAGGTAGGTAGGTAGGTAGGTAGATAGATAAATAGATAGATAGCTGTGTGTTGGTTGTGCACATGGCCGCTTATACACGTACATAAATAAGTTGACACATGTATGCATATAAACGTGGTATCTCTTAACCCTGCCATGTTGTCACAGACGATTTTCACACAACTCGAGAGCGATTGACAAATACAGAATATTTCAATTTCCTCAGTACAAATTGCCAATCCGCTTCGGCAGCATAATCTCGACCCCAACAAGAGCGCATAGTGTGTATAGATATGTAAAAATTTTATCCGATGAGTTTCCGACCTTCCAGTGTGCATGTTTGGTATTCCTAGCGTGGAAAAGGGTGAGGGTCTGATGACGTCATTCTCTTCAAAAGGGTGAGGGTCTGATGACGTCATCCTCTTCAAAAGGGTGAGGGTCTGATGACGTCATTCTCTTCAAAAGGGTGAGGGTTTGATGACGTCATCCTCTTCAAAAGGCTGAGGGTCTGATGACGTCATCCTCTTCAAAAGGCTGAGGGTCTGATGACGTCATTCTCTTCAAAAGGATGAGGGTCTGATGACGTCATTCTCTTCAAAAGGGTGAGGGTCTGATGACGTCATTCTCTTCAAAAGGGTGAGGGTCTGATGACGTCATTCTCTTCAAAAGGATGAG
>NC_061820.1:8390003-8392503 GCF_019202785.1 Penaeus chinensis
AGTCATCCTGTAGATAATTAGATAAGTAAGATTAACAAAGATTAGCAGAGTGACATCTTGTGATTTACTGGACTCGTTCTTGTTATTATGTAAATAATTTTTTTTATTTTTTTTTATAATTATGAAAAGAAAACCGTTATTTTGCTAAATGTATTTTGTTCACCTCGTTTACGTTTGAGGAAATGGAATCGTAATTTCGTAGATATATTATATTGACTTCTGTTATGATTGAGAAAAAAATAAAATCTTGATTTTTTTTCCTTTTAAGATTAAGAGAGAAAAAAGTATATCGTTCTTTCGTAAATACATTATTTTGACTTTTATGATTAAGAAAAAATAAAACTGTTCTCTCATGAATATGTTATATTGACTCCTTACATGATGAATATAAATAACAAAAAAAAAAAAAAAAAAAAAAATCTCAAGAAATTTCGGTTATCTTTTCACAATTTAATGCGAAAGAAGCCTCGAGTTATATCCACCTCACAGCTGATGCATCTTTTACGTATTCCACACTTGTTAGTGAACTTTTTAAGACTGAGATACTAAGGCTCTCAAGCTTGGTTTTCTCGGAATATTTATTCTTGTCATGAGAGAGGAAGTTTTGGGCACTCTAAGAGGACAGGCATGATATTTGGAAACCATTTGTCTTAAAGTTATGTGGACTTCCCATCAACTTTTTTTTTTTTTTTTTTTTTTTTTTTTTTTTTTTTTTTTTGTGGGGGGGGGTAGTTGTTCTTTGTAGGACATAACGAACGGTCTTTTGAAAGCATTTATTGGGATTCTTTACACGTCCAGGGCGTAAAAGTGTTGTATGTTTGTGGTATATGTAACCTTGACTGTGCGTGTATGTGTGTGGGTAGGTGAGAGAGAGGGAGAGAAGGAGAGAGAGAGAGAGGGGGAGAGAAGGAGAGAGAGAGGGGGGGGAGATAAGGAGAGAGAGAGGGAAAGAAGGAGAGAGAGAGAGAGAAAGAGAGTAAGAGAGAGAGAGAGAGAGAAAGAGAGAGGATAGATAGATAGATAGATAGATAGACAGAGATAGAGAAAGAAAATAAGAAACTAAGTTAACAATAACTCCACGTCAACACGAATTTCCTTTTCCTATCTTTCGTACTTCAAAAGAAAGGAAAACGAGATCAGAATAAGAAAATACATAACCTAAGCCTCGCTAAGTACATCTTTAACTCATTTCCACCCACTATACTGCTCTGAAATGAAGTTATCCACTTCAGCTTGAGGAAAACGAGGTCTCAGGCTGTCCGGCTGTCGAAGAGAATCACAAGAAACACTTATAATTGATAATAGTTTATCCTCTTTCTGTGACAACTACGAAAGCATTCATTCGAAGCATCAAATGCTTTATCACCTATAATTAAACATTGAATAAGCAAATATATAATGACAAATTATCTTCTGAAAAATAAAGATAGACACACAAAGAGATAAATTCAATTAAAATGTTCGAAATGCAACATTCAGTATTTTCAAAGCCATGAATGATAATTTCTATTTTTTTCAACACTTAATCAGTGGATGTTTCATAGATATTTGAATGAGGTTAATCGGACTGCACTGTTTTTATGTATGTTTTATATTCTGGCTTTTTTATTAGGCACAAATATATAGATATTATCCCCTCATACAGATATATATATTCATCTCTTTATCTATGTGTGTGTCTTTACTTTATATATATATATATGTGTGTGTGTGTGTGTGTGTGTGTGTGTGTGTGTGTGTGTGTGTGTGGGTGTGTGTGTGCGGGGGGGAGTGTATACACACACACACTGATATATATATATATATATATATATATATATATATATATATATATATATATTTATATATATATATATCTGTTTATCTCTCTCTCTCTCTCTCTCTCTATATATATATATATATATATATATATATATTCATATTTATATATACGTATGTGTATTCATGAATATATATATATATATATATACACATTAATATATTTTTGTCACGGAGATGCCATGCCACGACATGGAAAACACGATTCCCCTCCTCCACCGAAGCCATTTGAAGAAAGCTGAGCCTCTTTCGTGTACGGACTCATTAGGGCAACGAGCCAAGATCACCGGCCCTAAACACGAGGCAACATCACAGCAGTTAGGAATACCAATCACCATAAATCCCTCTCCTTCTTCCATGCGTCTGGACTGGAATCGAACAAACAAAACACTCATAATTTATATTCCCAATTTCACAATATATTTCATTTGTTTACGAATTTACACGATGTCGACATCCGTCTTTAGGCACCCAAAAACATTATTCAAAACTTATAATTTTCGGTGTCATAAATTCCTTTTGCTTAGAAATGTCTAATTCTTATTTATTTATATATTTATCATTATTATTTTTTTCTAATTCTTGTGAACACAACATGCCTGGCTCCTGACTAAGGACTTTAATATCTAATACTTCAATATACTTTTTTTTCTGTATACTTACACTCCGTGAGATTATTAAA
>NC_061820.1:8395003-8397503 GCF_019202785.1 Penaeus chinensis
GTATACCCATAATACTGCTGGATATCACGCAAATGGCTGAACGAGAATTGATAGATTAAAAAAAAAAATAATAATAATAATGAATAAAAATCAATCAATCAATCAATCAAGCAAAATTTAGTTACATTCTCAATAACAAAAATAAAGATTATGTTGCCGACGCCCACACTTGACCTTTATTCTAGGAATTCTAATCAAAGCATAAGCCTTGCACAGAGAAAGAATGTATATCATTTGGTTGCACGGGACCGCCCTCGTGTTGCATAAAAGGTCACGGCATCTCCATTATAACGGACCGTGCGCCGCTCTCAGAACCAAGGGAAGTGTTTAATTTCCAACTCTTGGTCCTTTGCAAGTTTCTGTAAGTGGTTTGCCTCCTTTCGACTCTTTTTCTTTTCTTTCTCTCTCTCTCTTTCTCTCTTTTCTTTCTCTCTCTCTCTTTCTCTTTTCTTTCTCTCTCTCTCTTTCTCGTTTCTTTCTCTCTCTCTCTTTCTCTTTTCGTTCTCTCTCTCTCTTTCTCTTTTCTTTCTCTCTCTCTCTTTCTCTTTTCTTTCTCTCTCTCTCTTTCTCTTTTCTTTTTCTCTTTCTTTTTCTAAGTCTGTCTATTTATTTATCTATCTGTCTCTTTGTCTACGTATCTATCTGTTTCTCTCTCTATATATATATACATGTATATATACTTTTCTATCTATCTATCTATCTATCTGTCAATCTATCTATCTATTTATATATATGCATATCAATATATATACATATATATATAAATATATATATACATATATATGAATGCATATCAATGTGTACACACACACACACACACACACACACACACACACACATACACATATATATATATATATATATATATATATATATATATATATATATATATATATATACATATATATACATATATATATATATACATATATATATAAATGCATATCAATATATGTGTATATGTATATACATATATATATATATATATATATATATATATATTCATAAATGTATATACGTATGTATATTGTTTTACATATATAATCCCAGAATATAATATATATTGGAAGATTTTTTTTTATTTACTATGCCAGTAATAATAAATGTTGCTTCTGATTTATCATGTATTTTGTGTGTGTATACATTCATTTATTTATTTATTTATATACATATACATATATATATATATGTGTGTGTGTGTGTGTGTGTGTGTGTGTGAATATCAAATCCGACTGAAAATGGATTAGCTTTTGTTTTAAAAGTTATTTGATTAACCCTACCATTATGAAATCCAAAATTAATCCTAATAGATCCAAACTAGCATTTTTATCCTGTAACAAAGTGCTATTTATATTCCTGTGATTACTGATACGATTCTCGAATAAAAGATAATATACAAATAAAAAAGCTCTTTTCATGTTTTGCAACCTGGATTTTTCTCTCTCAATGCAATCACAATAGCACTGTTCTCTAAAATGTTTGTGTTTTGACATTATTTCAACAAGATTTTGGGGAGATGTACGAGTATTTCATATTTATGCGCTTTATACGAAAATCGAAAATATTTCCATAACAACACCAGAATAACGGTATTGCAAAATTGTTACTATTCATTATGGTAATGATCATAACAGCAACAACAAAATACGTATAATATATATAATTGACAACTACAACAACCACAATAACAGTTGCAACGTTTGCAATGTTCACATTCATATGAAATTATGAAAAGCGTACGTAATACAAAAAAAAAAAAAAAAAAAAAAAAAAACAGTTTTTTCATACTGTTAGTATTTCTTGTTTTTTTGTTTTTGTAAATGTGACCAATTTAGATTTTTTATTTTTTCTTCAAAAGCTGAATCACCTGTCAAAAACAAATATGTGACGTTGATCAGTAATGTTCAAACTTGATTTAAATTAAGTATATGATGTTCTGGGAATAATGATTTAATCGAATATCAACACATTATAATGACTCTCTTACCATAGTGAATGCGTGCACATACACACAATCGATGTGTGTGTGCGTGTGTGGTGTGGATGTGTGTGTGTGTGTGTGTGTGTGTGTGTGTGTGTGTGTGTGTGCATGTGTGTGTGTGTGTGTGTGTGTGTGTGTGTGTGTATGTGTGTGTGTGTGTGTGCATGTGTGTGTGTGTGTGTGTGTGTGTGTGTGTGTGTGTGTGTGCATGTGTGTGTGTCTGTGCATGTGTGTGCGTGTGTCTGTGCATGTGTGTGCGTGTGTCTGTGCATGTGTATGTTTTCCTACATTTCATCATCTCGCCCTTTATCTTTCCCTCCTATCATACCACCTATACAATAAAGCCACTTACTTATATTTCATACCGATAAAACAACCATGAAACCAGACTCACTGCCCACCAACCAAACTACATTTCCCTTCCATTCTCTTGCGTCTAAATGGCGGGTCGGCGGCGGAAATTTCAACTTGCAACGACGGAATGACCTCTCTTCTGTTGCACATGTTGTAATGCGCGTT
>NC_061820.1:8400003-8402503 GCF_019202785.1 Penaeus chinensis
ACACACACACACACACATATATATATACTTATATATATATGTATGTGTGTGTGTGTGTGTGTGTGTGTGTGTGTGTGTGTGTGTGTGTGTACATATTTTTGTCTCTTTTCTTTTTTCCTTTTTTTTTTTTTGGGGGGGGGTGCGGGTTTTACTGTTAGTATTAGTTGAATTATTATCTATTTCTGAACTGATCTGACTGCGGCAAACATTGTGGAAGATTTGGATTTTCCAAAAAACTAAATGTATTATATGCAAAAGCAGGCATATATATATATATATATATATATATATATATATATATATATATATATATATATACGTGTGTGTGTGTGTGTGTATATACAATATATATATACATATGTATACAATATATAAGTACATATATATACATATACATATATATACAATATATAAGTACATATATATATACATATACATATATATAAATATATATATATATATATACAATATACATACATATATATATATATATATATATATATATATATATGAAACTAACCAGATCATTCAATCTGATGAACTTGCTCAAAAATAAAGTAATTTTTTTTAACAACCATTAATTTGCTTGAGCGGATTAGTCATCACGTCATATTGTAGAGAATGTATATATCATTTTTCTATAAACTCTTACAAATACAAAGCTAAGAACTTTTTACGAAAATCATATTTAGTTCTGCATCATGGACGATACGACTGAATTTTCTGTCAGTCAAAATCACTTACAGTTTACTTATTGGCATGTTTTCTCTCTCCCTCTCTTTTTTTTTTTTTTTCTTCTTCTTCTTCTTTTTCTTCTTCTTTTTTTTATTTTCTTTCTGTTTTTTTAAAGGAACCAATGACATGCTAAAGGGATCAATCTTCTATATACTGAACCCGTTTTATTTATTACTGTTAACTCTCACTGAACTTCGCGTAGCACACATTATTTCTAAGAGATAAAACACGCCGTTTATATTTCCCGTTCTATACCTATGTAAAATGTTCCACAATTTAGATGTTTACTGTCAGATGTTCCCATAAATTCTCTTGAGAAACAGAGAAGAGAATTCCTTTTACAAAATATTTCCATATTTATTGTTTTTGTGGTTGGAAATAGACAAGGATGCACGTTATAAAAACCTTCGTAAACAGCTGTATAATGATGTTACTCGTTATTAAATTTTGGTTACACACGGTAGACCTTATAATGATAAAATTATTTTATCGTCGAATGCTTCATAATTGTGTGTGTGCGTGTGTGTGTGTGTATGTGCGTGTGTGTGTGTGCGCGTGTGTGTGTGTGTGTGTGTGTGTGTGTGTGTGTGTGTGTGTGTGTAATTTCTATACGAATAAAATCTCTACATTACAACAATGTTCTATATTTTGTATGAATGAAATACACCTCAGTTTCTGCCTGTAACTTCGTCCACTATCTAAACGCTATATTTGTCTCTTTCCCTTAAACATAGTGCTTTTCCGTGAACAAAGGTGTTAAATGTAACAAAGCATTCTCCTCGGTGTCTAATAAGAGCTAAGTTCCGTGATCTTCCTCGTCTTCTTGTTCTTGCATTTTTTTTTTTTTTTTTTTTTTCTTCTTCCTCTTCCTCTTCGTCTTCTTCGTCTTCGTCTTCTTCCTCTTTGTTTAATTACTGTCATTATTCGTCTCAGTCTTTTTCTTCTTCTTTCGATCATTGCTCGTCTCCGTTTTTATTTATTTCTTCTTTCTGCTTCTTTGTCTTATTATTATCACTGATCATCGCCCTCCTCTTATTCTTATTCTTCATCTCCTTCATTTTCCTGTGGGAATTCTCCATAAACTTTCCTATTCCATCTTCTCACTGACTTAGCCTTTAACAAGTGAAAATCTCCTTTACTTGTTGCATACATGTAGCAAATACCTTTCGTAACTGCAGAGATTAAACATCATGATTAAATTGGTTCTTGTCATCCTATTTCTATTTCCTATTTCCGTAAGATAGAGAGAGAGAGACAGAGAGACAAAAGAGAGAGAGAGAGAGAAAAGAGAGACAGAGAGAGAGAGTCAAAATAGAGAGAGAGAGAGAGAGAGAGAGAGAGAGAGAGCAACAACAATAATAATAATAACAACAACAAAGAAACTAAAAACAAATAATGATAAAAAAAACAAACAATAAGAGAAATGACTATATATGGTAACAAGAATTATAGGAAAGATAATAAAAATATGCCCCCCCCCCCCGCCCATGAACGAAACGTGAACCCATCGATGCTCGCGTATCTATCGGAGACATAAGAAGCACAGGATCTCTCTCACACACGTACACAGGTGTGAGTGTGATGATGGTGATGGTGGTGGTGATGATGGTGATGATGATGGTGATGATGATGATGGTGATGGTGATGATGATGATGGTGATGGTGGTGGTGATGATGATGATGGTGATGGTGATGATGATGATGGTGATGGTGATGATGATGATGGTGATGGTGGTGGTGATGATGGTGATGATGATGGTGATGG
>NC_061820.1:8415003-8425003 GCF_019202785.1 Penaeus chinensis
TTATCCTTTTAATTTTCATTATCATTATCATTATAATTTTCGTTATCATTATTACCATTACCATTACCAATATTATTGTTATTATTTTTATTATTATTATCATTATCATTATTATCATTATTCTAAATATATCTTTATCATAGTCATTATTATTCCATCATCATTTATCATCCTTACATTACTTTTTCTCATCTCAGACGTAAATGAAGAAAGAAAAGATTCCCAGAAAACCTTCCGTCCTGGCCACGTCGCTGTCATGAGATCAAGCTTCGGGGAAGGAAAACGGCGTCTCAGATTGGCGTTCGTCGGTCTCGTGTTCGTTCCTTCGCGTGGGAGGCATACACACACACACACACTCGCACGCACGCACACATATACGCACATACATACTTTCGTACGCATGCATATTTATATTTATATTGTATGTTGTAAGTATGAATCGACTGTATACGAGCATTATCTCTTTCTGGACCTTTTCAATTCCCCGTGAACGATATTTTTTTAATTAAAAGAAAAAAAAGAAAAAAAACCCTAATCTCGTCCTTAAAGTTTTTTTTTTTCTTCGTGAACACAAGCGCCCGCCTTCGCAATAGCCTCCTCGTAGAATTTCAACTTGCACTTGGCCGTTTCTCTTATCAAAGTATTTTTTTTTTTTTTTTTTTTTTTGTTCTTTAGCTTTTTATGAGCCCTTTTGATATTTTGAAACGTATTTCTATTAATATTTTTTTGCTGGAACCATTGATGTTTTAGTTTGATAAAAACACGTGTTTCAGACGACATTAAGAATATATATCAGAGATGTGTCATGTGTTGGCAAGATGAAATGTATCTTTTTACTGCAATAATAAGTTTCATTATTATTTAAACATCGCGAGAAAGAGTGTTTTTTTGTTTTCTTTCTTTCTTTCTTTCTTTCTTTTTCTTTTACTACTCGTTGCTTTGCATGGGGAAACAACAATGTGTATTTAAATGCTTTTTGATAAAATGAGTTGTATTTTATTCCAAAACGTAATTTCTGTGTTCCAACCTTATCCTCTCTCCTTCTCTCTCTCTCACTCTCTACCTTCTTCATGAAATTTAGCTTTCCTCCTTACCAGATACGCATGAACTGTCCTTGATTCACAACAACAACAACAAAAAAAAATAAACAACTTATAGTATAAACCCCTATGCTCTTGTTTTAAAGACTTTTAGTCGGGTGAACGAGAGAAAGGGAAGACGGGAGTTCCTAATGTCCTACAACCAGCGAACACCGACCAGGTTTATGGCCTGAGCTCGGACGCCACAATTCAGACACAGAACCAGTTAAAATCTCCCCGAGCCGCTATCGGGGACAACCAAGCCTAAAGTGCTTCATAAACTGCCGGAGGATTTAGCCGGCGTCTCCTGTTGGGGCTGGAATCGGGCTGAGTCGAAGGCATTGGGGCTGAGACCTTTGGGTTCCAGGCTTTGACTGTGTGTGGCTGCCTGTTTGCGGAAGAGACGATCTGACGACGGAGGAAGTTCAGTCACTACTTTTGCGACGTGTGTCTTCAGCGTGAGTGTGTGTGCCTTGATTGATTGTTTGGGTGATTAAGCAACGTTATATAAAGTAAAGATTAATGAGCTAATAAATACACACACAGGCATCTTTATCCATAGATAATTAATTACTATACAAACAAGGTGTAGTTACATGGATACTATGTAGTATGATATAATGCATATATTGTATAATTTGATTCTGAGAGAGACATATACAGAATGAAAACATTTAGCAACAAAACAGTGATTACAGAGATGTCGAAAATACACATGCTAAGGAAGACTCCTTGTATAAATTATATTTATACAGTAACAAGAGACTAGTGTAAACAAATACACATAAAATATGAGCAGTAGTCATATATTACATATTATATGGGTATTAAAACGCTTATTACACACCATTTGTGACTATTATAATACATTTAGCATGTATTTTAATTTGACTTACAAAGCTAGTTCGAGATTAAACTTTATTGAAGTATCAAGAAGTCAAGCAAAAAAAGTCTGACCAATGAAAATAAGAAGAGTAATATATAATAAACAGAGTGAGAAAAAATAGGTAGAAAGAGAGAGAGAGAGAGAGAGAGAGAGAGAGAGAGAGAGAGAGAGAGAGAGAGAGAGAGAGAGAGGCGAAGATAGAGAGATATTTAGATCGATAGACAGACAGACAAAGAGAGAGGAAAAAGAGAGCAGGATATGAAACTTTGCAGATATTCCTATCGTTAAATTAAACAAACAAACAAAAAAACAATTACAAGCTATTGAAATTACTGAATGATAAATAAGTAATGAATTTAAACATTAATTTCTGCTGCCTCTCATTACCCAACATATCTTCCCTCCAGTCAAGTGTTCAGTTTATTCGTAAAACTATTCACATGTGAAAATATGCAACATTCTCAAAATACATATCTATTTCGGAAAGATTTTCCATTACTTTTTCATTGATATTAGTGTTTTGATGACATTATAATAATCATTTTGTCAGTGATAATGATAACAGTATCCCTTTCAAAAGTAATTGAAATATTTGACAATTTAACTTAAAATACAAGGACAGAGGAAATCAGGGGAAGTCACTAGAGCCTGTTAATCGATTCCTTGGAAGGTGAACATTTTTAGAGCCATTGAATGAAAGAAGAAGAGGAAGAAGAAATAGAAGAGGACGATGAAGAAATTGAAGAGGAAGAAGAAATAGAAATACACACAAGACACACACACACACACACACACACACATATACACATATATACAGATACAGTGGATAGTACATACAACCACAACCAGTGGATTTTAAAAATCCCTATTTTCAATATAATCCTGTAAATAATCAGTTGAAGAATTGTAAAAATGTAAAGTATATAAAGTCTAAACTAAACGAGCATACACAGATGTAGCCAGACACGCAAACAACTTGCAAACAAAGGACAAAGGAGATTGCACAACCAAGGAAGAGAAAATACACAAGATATTATCTTCCTGTTCCGAGACAAAGGTTAAAGGATGCTTTCAAGTCTTCGAAATTTCTCTCTCTATTTATTTACGCGATGGTTTTACACGTGTTAAAAGTAATAATTGGTTTCTTATATCCCTAGCTTTTAAATCTCTTTATTGAATACTATTTCAGTTTTACTTATTTTATGTCTTTTCTTATCAATTCTATCTTTACATTTAGCTAAGTTATTAATCGTTTGGCGCTAGATTTTCTTAACGGGGTTACAAGATCTGCATGTTAATGAAATATTCACAAGCAAATAATGATCTTCTTCAGTCTTTTCAATTCCTTGTTAAGACAGGAGTGTTTTATAGACTTATTGTAAATTCACTATTATGAAAGTGCTTGGAATGTGTATATAAAGGATAACGTCGTGTTTTTCTTTGTTTTAATGGTTACTGTGCCTAATTAAATTAAAACTCTATTAATCTGTATTGTATACTTTTTAACCAAGAGACATGCAGAAATTTCCTGTTGGTCTTATCGTCATTCTCGTTTTTATTGGTTTCGTTATCATCATCATTGTTATTATTGGTATTGTTAATAATTCTAATAATGGTGATAATGATTATGATATTGATGATGATGATGGTAATGATAATGATAATGATAGTGATAATGGTAATGATAATGATAATGATAATGGTAATGGTAATGGTGATGACGATAAGGACAATCGTAATAATGATTGATTGATGATGATGATGATAATGATGTTAATAATTATGATAATAATTATCATTATCGTTGTTATCATTGCTGTTTTTTTTTTTTTCTAATAACACAGGCCATCACAGAACCGGGTCCTATGACGATGACCTTTCGCAAGAAGATCGAATTAGAGATTTATAAGAAAGTTCAGAGAGGTGAAAAATGTATGCTTCGATTACCTCATGTTAACAGGGAAATTCCAATAAATAAACATAATTTCTATAATCAAAGTCAAAACTCGGGCTTCTTTTTATTATAATCGGATACCTGCTGATAATATAAATACTCAAAAACACACATTCACTTACACAGATACGGAAAGACTACGTTATCTCATACGAAGCAAGAAAGGAACATTTTGTCGCTTAGAATTTCTCTGCACAAATATCCGTTGTTTCACTAACAGGGAGATTAAAGGATTAACATTTACTTATTGTTTACTCTAATACAACTTTCCACTGGGTCGACTTACTCTAGGAGATACCCAGGGTGTATGATCAGATTCACCGCTGGTAATTGCAAAGGACTAACTTTGCAACATAATCATTTCCTGAATTTAACTCTTGTTCACCAAAGATTAATCCAAACAAACACTGATACTATTAAGTTTAATATCAAACAAATTGAAACCTTCAACCTTTTCAAAATGATGCCTTATTAACAATATGAAACAAAAGTATAAATAAAATGAATATAAGGCAAGAATGGAAAGCATGGCAATATTTGTTGGTGTTTACATGACACGTGATCACATTTAAACCACATTTATAGAATATATGTTGATTGAGATAATAATACATGTAACATGAAAAATAAACTCAAGTTCTCAACTATTCGGCTGGTGCACTAATTAATCATGACAAGTAAATTCAAAGCAAGAACAAGCCTTAGAAAAGCATATACAATTCCTTAGATCAAACCGAAGCCGCCATGATCCGCTGACAACCTGCAGACGTTCAAGCTATTACTAATACATTTTAAGTAAAATAATTTTACTTTACCCCAAATCATTATGTAGTTATTCACAGATACATAATAACGTAACAACTATATAATCATTTACGAAAACGTATTCTACATAACCAAAGAAAATGATTATTTTAACATACCTTGTATGATATTCCTTTGATATTTTTCATTTATTATGTAATAACTGCGAAACAGTTTTTCATTCTTTGATCTCATGTACCTCCTACGTAGAACCTTCTCCCAGGAAACATTTAAAACATTTAAAACGTAACTTTAAAACAGGAAAAAAATAATGTTTCAACTTTATAATCCAAAATTGTTGAATTATGTTAACCTCTCCGTTGCTGCATCTTTTGCATACTCCAGACTTGTTAGCGAACTTTTTAGACAAGGTACTGAGGCGTTCAGGTATCAGTTTTGTAGAATACTTAACCTTGCTTGGAACAGGAGAGTTTTAGCCTCTGAGAGGACGCTCGTTACGATTAGGTCCTATTTGTCTGTATTTTTCTCGGTCTTGTTGATTATTGCTAGTAGTAGTAGTAGTAGTAGTAGTAGTATCATTATAATTGCCATTACTATCATGATTATTATTATTACGATTATTATTACTATTATCTTGATTATCGTTATTGTATTATTATTAACATCACCATCGATAAGACTGTTACCAAAATTTCCTCCTCCTTCAAGGAACCTTTTAAGCTACGATTAATTAGATAATTCCAGACACATTTCTGTGAATATTCTTTTAAGATAATTACTGACTTTAATTCTCCCTCCCCCCCCCCCCCCTCTCTCTCTCTCTCTCTATATATATATATATATATATATATATATGTCTTTTTATCTACCTTTCTATCTCTGTCTCTCTCCCTATCTCTATTTCTATCTCTCCCTCTCCCTCTTCCTTTTCCTCTCTCTCCCTCTTTCTCTTTCTCTTTCTCTCTATCTCTCTCTCTCTCTCTCTCTCTCTCTCTCTCTCTCTCTCTCTCTATTTATCTGTCTGTCTATAGCCATATGCCCGTCTTTGTATGCACAGCATTACATAACACAAGGGAAAAGAAAGAAACGTTTGTCTTTTGTTACAGCATTTTCCATTCACGAAATCAGCTGTTTCGTTATGGAAGATTGAAAATTTATTACGTAACCCGACTGGTCTCTCTACGTTACTCTCTACAGAGAATTCAATTCACATGAGTTTATTTTGTATGAGATAAAATAAACTTTGACCTTGTAATATTTACCTTTACATAAGATACCTTCTCTGTTCTAGTTTAATTTATTCATATATACATTTTATTTATTGACTTTTTTTCTGAAATGCATTTTAGATATTTAGTTCCAGGAAATGTTTTAAAACCTTTATGATTCTCAGGAGATTGCTACTCGTTGAATTCATTAAATATTTTCAAATTCATTAATCTTACAGCTGAAGCATCTCTTTCGTATTCCACATTGGTTGGCTAACTGTTCGGGTAGTGAGGTTTTATGAATAAGTCATTTGGAGTATATATTTTATTTGATGATATTCCGTATTGTTGTTATCATCATTATTGGCTTCTTCCTCCTTATCAGTTATTTTCATCCTCATTATTCTCTTCTTCCTCATTACCATAACTATCATTATCATCATCATTATCTTCCTCTTCCTCATCATCATCACTATCATTATCATCCTCATTACTCTCCTCATTATTACTGTCATTATAATCCTCATTATCTTTGTCATCCTCATCCTCATCACCATCACTATCATTATCATCATTATCCTTCTCCTTCTCATCATCATTACTATCATCATTATCCTCTCCTCCTCCTCCTCCTCCTCTTTAGCCCTCTCCTCTTCTTCCTCACAATCATCACAATTATAATTTCATGGAAACATTTTTTTTTTTTTTTTTTTTTTCCCTTTTCCCTGACGAAGGAAAAACATACCTTTAAAAAAAAAATCTTGCATCACAAGGCAAGATATATGGCTCTGCTCGAAGTCAATGAAGTTTGTGAGGAGGAAAATTTCGACTGAGGCTTCGTTCGTTCGAGTGGGAGCCTTCAAGTTCAAATTACTGGCTTTGGCTTTGGTTTCGTTATCTTGCGCTGAAAGGAGGTCCATTGAAGTTACGATTGCATAACTGAGAAAGTAAGGAGTTAGTCATGACGTTACAGATCATCTTGATTGATTTACCAGGGTTTAGTTAATTCATTTTTTAATTTGTTAATTTGAATTACTTATCTAATCTATCTATCTATCTATATAACTTATTTATTTATCTATAATATATGCACATTTGTATGTATACATATATATATATATACAAAATTTTCAAACACTTCACGTCCGCTTACAGTGACCAAAACTTCCCTTTCCCTTGCAAGAATAAATATGCTAAGAACTTCAGCCTGAAAGCCTCAGTATCTGCTCTTCAAAAGTTCACTAACAAGTGTGGAATACGGGGAAAGATACATTAGCACTGAGTCTGAGGTAACAAGACATCTTTGGGGAATTCAGGTGTAGGAGAGACCTTTTTGCGCTGAAATAAATGAATAAATAAAAAAAGAAACTTATCTTGAAAGGATGAAAAAGGAATTCTAGTGAGGATATATTTTGGCCTGCGAAAAAGAAAATCCCGTAAAGGCTTCATTTTACACGTCTAGGCGATTTTGGTAATTCAAGGAATGTGGCGAGGGAAAGCCCTGAAAATGACGTTACGTAAACCGGTCTTAAATGTTCTTGAAAACGCCATTCGTTATTTTCAGTTCCGAAAATAATGGTACTAAAGAAATACATGATTCTTTCTCTACTTAGCATACCAAAAATAATGATAATGATAAAAATAGAATAAAGTAACATGCTTTTGAGTTTTAGTATATGTATTCGCATTGACGCACGCATCTTCATAAAAGGTGCATTTGTGCTGTAAGTGAAAGAAAAAAATAAGGGCATTTGGAGCAAAAAAAAAAAAAAAAAAAAATTTCCTTGTCAATGCGATGCGAGTGAAGTCTGACCTTTAACCTCACGTTTCATTTTTCTCTCTCTCTCTCTCTCTTTTCTTTTCTTTTCCTTTTTTTCTTTTTAGAATTTCCCAGATCTTGCTGACATTTATATTTCATATAGTTCTATTTATGAATTTATGTGATATAATACATAAACAGTATAGCGATAATAATGATAAACAGATAGATAAAAGAAAAGAAAAAAATCAGTGTCATGCTTGAATATTTCAAGCAGTAAAATCATAACAAACATGGAATAAGCTAATTGCAAAGGATGACTTCAAAAGCACGAAAAAACGGAATATTTGCTACTGAATATTTGAACTATCAACCACGACAACCTCGCTCAAAACTACGAACAATGACACACGAGAAGTAAGGATAAAACTTGGGGGAAAGGAAAAAGCGAAATGACATGTGGCAAAAACAAAAACAAAAACAAAAACACGGTTATGACAGAAGAGAAAAAAGTAATACTTTTGTCATGTACAAGTAAAATGCAGCGAAGATGAAAAAAGAAAGAAAGAAAGAGAGAGAGAAAGAAAAATTAGACGGAAAACTGCATGTCGCAAAGCTGTCATGAAAAGAATCCAACCTTTTGTCTCGAAACACGTTTAAAAGATCTTGCTTGATCGTCTTCCATTTCATGCAGATAGATGGAAGGTGTGTGTGTGTGATTATGCAGACAATACTAGAAGTGTCAAATAACGAGTAAAAAGAAGTACAAAATCTTATTCACCATTCTCTCTGAATGTTTCCGCCTAAAATACTGAAAATCGTGGATTCCTTCATCTCACTAACATTGTCTTTTGATGATACGTAGAAAGATACTTAAAAAAGAAAAACAAATCACATAAAATAAACCTTGACAAAAAAGATACTGCTTCGAATTGTAGATTTTTTACCTCGTCTCCTTTATCCTCTTCTTCGTTTTCTCCCCCCCCCCCCCCCTTGTAAAATAATTTCGACCAAAGAGAAAAAAAACTTGGATAATCGATTAATTATCTCCGATGTTAAGTATTTTTCCCGTTCCATTCTTTGTGTGTTTCTTCTTTTCTTTCCTTTTTAAATCCTTTGCTATTCCTCATATCTTGCTTTTGTTTTCTTTCATTGTGTTTATAGAAGTTTTATTAAAAGTGGGCTTCCCAGGTTTCCA
The DNA here is from genome assembly GCF_019202785.1 of Penaeus chinensis. Lineage (NCBI taxonomy): Eukaryota > Metazoa > Arthropoda > Malacostraca > Decapoda > Penaeidae > Penaeus > Penaeus chinensis. The sequence goes on from NC_061820.1 coordinate 8,423,853, forward strand.
CAAGAACGAACGACGTACACACATTTATGTATGTGTGTTTGTGTGTGCTTTTGTGTGTGTTTGTGTGTGCGTGCGTGTGCGTGTGTGTGCCTTCGTGCCCGCGTTCGTGCGTACGTACGCATGTGTGTTTACGTGCTCCTATCACATAAAAATGAATAAGATGTCCAGGAAAAGGTACCAGCGCCTGACCGTAAACAAATGACCCACCATATTTCATTCTCTGTACACAAAGGCTTCCTTTCTGCGCGGCGGTGTGTGGAGTTTGGAGAAACAAAGCGGAGGGGGGGGGGGGGGGCTTGTATGAAGTGTTTGTCGAGTAGTTTATCGTTTTATCTTATGTAGATCAAACGCCCATAAGGAGGTTTAATCACCTATTTTGGTAATGTTAATTAATGCTGCATTACACCTTGGGCGTCGGGAAACAAGCTGTGGATAAGCTTTGATCTCACGGGAGAAATTTCCTGCCCTGAGAACTGAAAGTCACTGACCTAGACATTTGTGTTTATCTAATAATCTGGTTTATGAGCAGAAAAACGTTCGGGTGGAATTTGAATTTGAAATGTTAAAAAAAATTAACTTCATTCTCTCCTTGACTGTTTTTACTGGTTAATCTTCTTAATACGCAACTCAATATTATCCCATTATGCTAATTCCACGCTGTTATAAGACAAGGCTAGTGATAAATGCATGCCCACACGAGCGGTTATGCCCGGTAGCCTGCACAGCAGTGTGAAGGCGAAGATGGCGTCAGAGGTGAGGAAATGACGGGCAAACTACCGACAATGAGCTGGTTGGGCGGAGAATCGCCAGTTCTGGTTTTATTTTCCCGTGTGTGACTTTAAATATGACGTTTGTGCACACGGGTAGACATCATAACATACTCCATATTTTATTATAAAAGTCCGTTACTCTACTCCATACTAGTTACGATGGACTAGTTTCAAAGATAAAATCATATTACTATTGCTTAAGTGAAGATAACGTCAGAAGAGGCAATTACCCGCAAATCAGTTGTTAGCCGGTAGTTTGCCCGTTTTAACCCAGCCTCTGAACATGTATTTTTGACTAGCCTTTTTGTATGATGAATTTAGCTGACATGACGATAGAGTGGATACTGAAGAGAATGCGTTTACTTTGGACTCAAGTATGTG
>NC_061820.1:8430003-8435003 GCF_019202785.1 Penaeus chinensis
GTAAGAATTAAATATTCAGAAGAAGAAAAGAAGAGGAGGAGGAGGAGGAGGAGGGAACGAGAAATATGAATAGGGGTAAAGAAGAAAATTCCGAAAATGAAAAAGACTCAAGGAAGAAAGATAATAAGTTAGACGAAAAAGAAGTATAAAGAGGAGAGACAAAGGAAAGGATATAAATATTTGCATAACAGTAAATGTAACTCTAAGTAGGGCCTTTTTGATGCACTTTTATATTTCTTATTTCAATATTATCTTTACGCCAGTTATAAGAATGATGATTATAATAAGAATGATAATTATATTGACAATGAGATAACATCAACAACAATAACAATAATAATGATAATACTAGTACCAGTAGTAGTAGTAGTAGTAGTAGTAATATGAATGATAGTAAAATGAAAAATAAAAATAAACATGATAATAATGAAAATGGTTATAATAATTACTATTAATATCATTATTATGGTTCTAAGTATTATCATCAGAATCAGTATCATTATTATTACTATTATTACTATCATCTTAATTTTTTTTTTATTATTATCATTATCATCAGCGGCAGCATCATTATGCAATCACAATAAAGTGTAACAAACAAGGATTTCTCAGAAAGTATGAATATGCATCTATCTATCTATAACGACAATAATAAAAACAACAATAATAATGTTAGCAATAAAAATGATGACAATAATAATAATAATAACGACAATAATGTTAATAATATTGATGACAACCATGCTGATTATAACAGTAATAATGATAACAAAAACAATGATAATGATAACAAAAAAAAATGATAACAGCAACAACAATAATAAAAGAAAAGGCACGGGTATTTATCAACAATAACGATTATCTTTAAATATAGGGAGTACAGTGTGTATTTCAAATCTCTGCCTATCATTCACTAACCCATACGCTATCTTAAAGAAGAAAGGCCAATTAAATAAATATATAAAATAAGTAAATAAACAAAAACAAAAATCATTTTGGTGAAGTTTATGTTTGTGCATATAAATTGGATGATTTATCTATGCGTGTGTGCGATTTTCATCTTTCTGCGTTAAATATTCATATCAACATTTGAATCATTTGGATAATGGAATATGACATTCAAAAGAACATTTCATTATCAAAGGCCCAGTAAATATGAGGTTGCGCGTGTGTGTTCGTGTGCACCAATAACATCCCTATATCTATACATACATACATACATACATACATATACATATATATATGTGTGTATGTATATATATATATATATATATATATATATATATATATATATATATATATAGGTATATGTGTGTGTGTGTGTGTGTGTGTGTGTGTGTGTGTGTGTGTGAGTGTAGTGTAGTGTACACACATACATATACATACATGTATTATGTGAATGTATGTGTGTGATTGTTTGTATATGTTGTTAGAAAAAAAAAATATATATATATATCGTTACCCTTTACACCAACTAATATGAAAAATCAAAGAAGAGCTGTAGAATAGCGAGGCAAATCAGTTAGCAATACAGTAATATTATCATGTATGTGCTGGAATCATTAAGAATTATTAAAACACAAAAGACGAAAAAGTAAAAAGCGGCGTAAATAATATACCAAGAGATGGCGTTGATAGAGGATACATTTTCGTTGAAGATTATATTGTTCTCAGTTTAGAATTAAGGAAGAAAAATGTAGATGGTGAAGTTCAAGAGAAAAGTGTTGTACAAAGACTGTGTAATGGTTTATTTCTATAAATATTTTCACATTTTTATGTCTTATTATGAGCAAAAATAATGGTTGTATCAATGTGTAAACCTTTCCCAAACTCTCCATTTTCTATGATTCCATGCTTATCCCTCCTGGGAAATGAGAGGCAAGTCGAGTTTAGTTTTCAGTCACATCGTTTGTGTATAGGAAACATTTCGGAACATTTTCCTTTACACATTGCCTTTCTCAGAATTTGGTTGTTGTTGTTTTTTTACATATGAAAAAGTCAAAATCTGGTATTCACCATTTTATCTTTTCCTGATTTACCAGATGTCGCTGCATGACAAATGAGCAGTCATGTCCTGCTATGGTATTTTCCATGCTAATTTCTGTGCAACCCTCTCGGAGTATAATGAAATTCAACTGTAAGCATAAATTTCTTTATATTGATATATACATATATGTGTGTGTGCCTGTGACTGAGTGTGTGTGTGTGTGTGTGTGTGTGTGTGTGTGTGTGTGTGTGTGTGTGTGTGTGTGTGTGTGTGTGTGTGTGTGTTCTTTAATATTTGAGTGTGTTCATTAAAAGGAAAATAATACGGGCTTATAAATTCATTAGTTTGTATTCCCTCTCCCTGCCGCTAAAACAGCCTCCAAACCTCATCGCATCGCTGCCACTAGTTCCGTCGCCCTTTTTTGCCCTTCATCGCTAGCCGATCCCTAAGGAGCAATGCATTTTTTATAACACCAAATCGACTGCGGCGACTTCCCCATGGCATATGCCTGCCCAAAGCTGCCAAAGCATGTTCATTGGGGTCTAAATCTGGTGATTTAAACGGATGTGGCACACAGCAATCTCCCCATCTGAAGCATTACAAACCCGCCCCGATTTATATAAACTACGTACACCAGAGGTCATTCAGTGCTGTATTTCGCTTTACATTAAACCCGTGCATTCTGATAACAGTTTAATCCTTTTATTTATTAAACGGAAATGGATATGATAAATACGTTGTTATTCGCCATCTAAGGAATTTTATTTTTTAGATAATAATATATAATAAATATAAATACATAGATAAAGCAATGCATGGTCACCGAAATGCATGCTTCAAATATCGGTCTTCGAATATTGTACCAAGATCGTTATATGGCAACACTATCCATGGGCTAACAAGATGCTCCGCCCGACACGAAGAGAAGCGCTCTGCTCTTCATTGACCACGAGTAAAGTAACGATAGTTTTTTTTTACTTACTGTAAGCAAGTGTGTGTGTGTGTGTGTGTGTGTGTGTGTGTGTGTGTGTGTGTGTGTGTGTGTGTGTGTGTGTGTGTGTGTGTGTGTGTGTATTCTTATATTTATGTGTTTATATATCCGTATGTACCAAAACTTTATTCATATGTACCAAAATCTGTACAGAAGGTTCCCAACTTATGCTGCCGGAAAAATGTGATGTTCACTGGAGTATATTGCTTAGTGAAACGTCTCTGCACATAGATGGCTCCACAAGTGCTCAGTCACCAAGGAGCCAATGAGTAGTTTACATGTTTTCAGCTTATTTTCCTTTGTATTTTTCTGAAATAAATTATTTTATTAATGCTATCAACATCGATGCTTTTTTATGGACATTACTGACATTATGGTTATTACAGTGCCATTGACAATGCTACCATCAATGCGAAATCAAAGATCTGTCCGAAAGGCAAGGGAAAGGAGAAACAGATGATATAGGTAGGACTAGTAACTGACTCCTTGGTGATTAAGCGCTTGTGGGGCCAGCTATGTGTAAAAGTAACTAATAAGAAGAAAACTCATTCATGTACTCACTCTCTCTCTCTCTCTCTCTCTCTCTCTCTCTCTCTCTCTCTCTCTCTCTCTCTCTCTCTCTCTCTCTCTCTCTCTCTCTCACACACACACACATACACACACACACACATACATACACACACACACACACACACACACACACACACACACACACACACACACACACACTCACTCACTCATTCACTCACTCACTCACTCACTCACTCACTCACTCACTCACTCACTCACTCACTCACTCACTCACTCACTCACTCACTCACTCACTCACTCACTCACTCACTCACTCACACTCACACTCACACATAGTTGACATGGCATGAACTCTTGCCATCCCAGCAACAGTGGGTTGTTAAGAGTTAAAGTTCCTCTACACTGAAGTCAAATCCCCACTGTTTGAGGGAATTGAATGTGTGGACTGTCTCAGTGGAGGATCTCGTGATGTTGCATTTGTAAAACGAAAGGTTAAATAGTACAGCTTTGTAAATTCAAAATAATAGGAAGCGACGTGCAAACATGTACGGATTATTGTGGAGGGTGCAGTATGGTCGTAAAAGTAAGAGAGAAATGGAAGTAGAAGATAAAAAGTATAAATGGAAGATAAAAGTATAAACGAGATTAAGTAGAAGGTCCACGTGAATGCATCTTTTATACGGGGATACTCTTCTACAGTGTCTAGCTCTCAGATACTAGTTGTTTATGTCAATATTTAACTTTCCTCTTCTTCTACAGGGTTCTAAGCTGAAGCTGCTGATCTCGACATTATGTTCTTTCACCCTTGTGAACCTGAGTTTAGGGAAATTCAAAATCCAGGAATCACAGCTGGAAAGGGAATGTACTGTAAAATCTTAAAATGAGTGTTGTCAGACCTCCTGCTCGAAAATGCGTTTAATTTTATGTTTTGTTGGATTAAACTTTCATCCATGCTATAAGTATCGACACCTTCTTGTTAATACGTAAGTATATCGATGCTTGTCTTACAGATGAACGTTTAAACTAACATGTTTTCTGGAATTAGTCTGAGCTCATGAAAATATTCAGTTAATGTAACGTTTTAAAAAAAGACGAAAAAAAGGTAGGAAAACAACAAAATACGAAAAATACAGTACTAAACTAATATTAATATTTACTAATCAAACGAAAGGAAATATGTATCGTACGAAGTGTCTATATAACATAGGTCTATAAAACATAGACCTATAAGGAGAAATATGACGAAGAAAACTGGACTTGCTCGAAGCTCTTAAAATACGAACACGCAGACGAAATCAGTACAGATTAGCACACTTAAAACCACAATTAACAATGTAAACTGCCTTTTAGTGACCGCATTATAGCTCTTTGTGTCTTTACTAGATCGTTTCGGCTAATGCTGCATTACAGATATACGTTACGCATCTAAAAGACAAAAGGCCAGTTCAGTAATTTAAAAGACAAAGTGTGATTTGATAAATATTATGTCTG
>NC_061820.1:8447503-8450003 GCF_019202785.1 Penaeus chinensis
CTTGAATTGATTCAGAAAAGTTAATTCCTGTTATATTCCTAACATTCATTATTACTAACAATAAACCCATAGTAATATGCCACTTGTTTATTATTACTATATTACATAATAGAATAAATTGGTTAAAACTGTTTTTTCATGACCGCTTTAACACACTCAGCAGAGGAAGAAGTTCAAACCACACCCGAGCCTTAAGACCGTTAAATCATGCTACTCAGATTTAAATTCTGTTAAGTCGATTTTTTTTTTTTTTTTTTAGAGTTTCCTTCAATGTATTGTTTGTGTTAGAACTAATCTTGACATATATACATATAGATAGATAGATTGATATTTTGTGTGTGTGTGTGTCTGTAATGAAGAGTTACAGAGTGAATATCAATATTATAAATATCAGGGAATTTAGGAATTTACCTAAAATTTTAAAAAATATATTACCATGATTACATACCCCAGGCCAGCAAAAAAGAAAGAAAAAAACAAAGAAAAAAGAATTGTTAAAAAAAACTGATAATATACAGGAAATAGAACATTTAAATCCTTCCCACGAGCAACAGACAAATGAACCGGAATTGGAGCACTTAATAGTGTCTACGCAAGAGAAATTTGCAACAAATATACACTGGCATTGATAAAGCCGGTAATCTTAACGAATCCGCCAGTATTGTATTTTCAGCTGAATCAACGTTAACATATAAAACAAAATGAAATCTTATTACCTGTAACTTCAATGGAACTTCCATTGCGTAACAAAACTGAAAGGCGTATATGCAACATTTTTCTCTCGAAGAATTATATTTCACTTCCAGCTAATGCAGACGGCTGGATCCACACACGTGTAATTAACAATAAGAAGCTTAAATGATGGAAGCGTTCTCATGAAATGTACATTACATGAAAAATACACAATTTCTCGGGATTAGCAACTTGTTAATAATGAAAGTTTATTTACCGCATTGAAGGCAATTTCAGCCAAGGTAGGCCTTCTTTGTATGGATATTATTGTACATAATTGGTTTAATTCTAAAAACACGTGGCTTCTTTTTTTCACAAAGTTAATTATTTACAAATATTTGAATAGATGAATCGGTTTTCAGAATTTGTAACTCAGTTTATTACCGGATTGTTAATTCATAAAGAGGAAACAAAAAAAAACAATTCGTCAATTTTCATCATTTGAATTAATAAGTTCATGATTAATTATCATAAAATAAATGATTATCAGAGTGTACCAAACGTACCCAAGATCATCAAAAACACTTAAGGATGGCAAAGATATCAAAGGATATTACAGATGTTAAGTAATTACTAAATACAGCGAGTCATTATACACACCGTCCCTTCCATTGGCATTCCCTTCTCTCGTCCCTAATGCATAAGGAAACCGTAAAGAGAAAATTCTCTCATGAATTGCTAGTCTTCCCATGCTGTGCTTTTAGTGTGTAATGGAGTCTATAGTCCTATTTTAGAACTATAGTGTGAAATAAGAGCAAATAAAAAAGGCGCAATATTCACAGGGTGATGATGAATATAAATGTACGTATTCTTGTCGGTTTGTGATAAATACAGACACGAATACGTATCAGCTGATCATTAATGAAACCTTGTGCATTCTTTTTAGTAAATATAGACATACACATTTTTATTAATTAGTGATGAATACATTATTATTAACGAGTAATGAGAATTTTTTGTAGATTAAGTGTTGTCATTGATAAGATAAATAATAACAATGATGATAATAATAATGGTGTAAATAATGATAATGATGATGATAATAATAATGGTAATGGTGGTAATGATGATAGTAATAACAATTATAATAAAATTAATGATAATAGCAATGATAATAATGATGATGATAATGATCATGAAAATGATGATGATGACAAGGATAATGATAATAATGATGATAATTACAATGGTAATGATAATGATTATGCTAATAATAATGATAATAGTAGCAGTAATAATAATACTGATAATAATGATAATGATAATGATGTTGATATTGATTATGCTACTACTACTACTAATAATAATGATGATAATAATAATAAAAATAATGATAATAATAATATTAACAATAACAATAATGATAATAAAAGATAATAAAAAACGGAATAGGCCTCTCATTAATCAGAAGTGAAGTTTAAGACAACAAGACTTCAGAAAAGTATTTATATGAAGATTGATTAATTTATCTCTGATTGACCGCGCCTGATTGAACAGGAAATGGAATCGTTAATGATATCAGAGTGATAAATGATCCTTAATAAATCATTCGTTTTAGATGGATATAAAAGATGTTCAGTGGTCAACAAATTTTTTCTCTCTCTTTTTTTGTAATATTTTTCTTATTATTATTTAGGTGTTGTCAGTCATTTGTTATAAGAAAATTATGGGGAATTAAATATCTGAATTTCTAAGAATAAGTTGATGAATTGATATTAATAAAGGCTGATAAAGGTTTCTGTCAAAGTATATGAGAAGGGAGAAATTC
>NC_061820.1:8452503-8455003 GCF_019202785.1 Penaeus chinensis
ATGCGCTGAAAATCAAAGCACCTCCAGGAATCTCATCGGAAATCTTTGTCAAAGTTAAAAGCTATTTTCGTGAATTATCTTCGGTTGCGTTATCCTTAGCGTGATTACATCATCTTTGTCGGTGTTATTATTATCAGTATTATTATTTTTGTTGTTATTATTGATATGATTATTATTATTATTATTTTGTTAAAATCTATATCGTTCTCTTTATCCGCATTATCCTCATTATCATTATATATATATGTATATATATATATATATTTTTTTTTTCATTCTCACCTTCCGTCTTGCTCTTTCATTCCGTCTTATATATGAAAAAAAAAAAAAAATCCCCTTCACTTGAGCCGAACATTAATCGAATGAAAAAAAAAAATACTTATCACAGAGATATCCCCTTAAAAATATAACTCTTTTAGGACATCACGTATACCCCCTTTTCCTCACACACTTTCAAAATCTTAATTTCCTCTATATAATCTCTCTTATTACATCGCCGGAACCACCCACTGTGAACTGTCATTGAAAACCCACATTCTGACAAGTTTTCCCGTGTAAATCACCTAAATGAACCAGGATCCAGGTCTTTGTGATTATTGAATAACAAAAAAACAAAACAAAAAAAAATCACATCATCTTCTCTAATCTCTTTCTTTATCTGCCTCTTCCCTCATTCCATCTTCGACACATTGGATGAAATCCCCTCTCTCCATTCTTTTATTCTCCCTCCTCCTCCTCTTCCTCCTCCTCCTCCTCTTCCTCTTTCTCTTCATCCTCTTTCTCCTCCTCCTCCTCCCCCTCTTCCTCTTTCTCTTTCTCCTCCTCCTTCTCCTCTTCCTCTTCTTCCTCTTCCTCCTCTTCCTCCTCTTCCTCCTCCTCCCCCTCCTCCTCCCCCTACTCATCCCCCTCTTTCATCTCCTCCCCCTTCTCTTCCTCTTCTTCCTCCTCTTCCTCCTCTTCCTCCTCACCCCCCTCCTCATCCCCCTCCTCCATCTCCTCCCTCTCCTCTTCCTCCTCCTCCTCCTCCTCCACCTCCTCCTCCTCTTACTCCTCCTCCCCCTCCTCATCCCCCTCCTCCATCTCCTCCTTCTCCTCCCTCTCCTCCCCCTCCTCCTCCTCTTCCTCCTCTTCCCCCTCCTCCTCCTCCTCCTCCTCCTCCTCCTGCTCCTCCTCCTCCTCCCTCTCCACCCCCTCCTCCTCCTCCACTTCCTCTTCCTCCTCATCTTCCCCCTCATCCCCCTCCTCCATCTCCTCTCCCTCTCTGTCCCCCTCCTCCATCTCCTCCTCCCTCTCCTCCCTCCTCCTCCCCCTCCTCCTCCTCCTCCTTCCTCCTCCTCCTCCTCCTCTTTCTCGAACTCACACAATAGACAAAAGAAATCCGAAAAGAACTGTTCATTTTCCCTCTACTGCTTGACTGTGCTTTCATATCACCCGTCGTGTGCTTGATGCTTGCGCTGTGTTCATTAACTTCCAAGAATTATTATCACATGCAACTCGTGGTTTGTTTTCAGGGGAGAGCTTTGTCATGGAGTGGCATAAAGGGGGGGGGGGGGTATTTTGACTATTTTTTATTATGTTTATTGCTGTGTTATTAGTGTTGGTTGCAGTAGTTGTATCATTAATGTTTGCTGTTGTTATTTTTGTTTTATTTGTTTTATCGTTGTTATTGCTATTATTGTTATTGTTATAATCATTATTAATATTATTGTTATTATTATTATTATTATTATTATCATCATTATTATTGTTGTTGTTGTTTTTGTCATTCTTGTTATTATTATTATTATTATTATTATTATTATTATCATTATTATTATTACTGTTATTATTATTATTATTATTATTGCTGTTGTTATTGTTGTTATCATTATTATTATTGTTTTTATTATCATTATCATCATCATCATTATTGTTATTATGATTTTTATTATTTTTATTGTTATTATTATTTTTGTTGTTGTTATTATTATTATTATCATTATTATTATTATATAATTATTGTCATTATAATCATTATTATTATCATTTTATTATTATTATTATCATTATTATTATCACTATATAATTATTGTCATTATAATCATTATTATTATATTATAATTATCATTATTAATGTCATTATTATTATTACTATTATTACTATTGTATTATAATTATCATTATCATTATTGTTATTATCATTATCATCATCATTATTATCATCATCAACATCATCACCATCATCATCATCATCATCATTATCACTGTTATTATCACTACTACTATCATTATCTCTATTACTACCATCATCATTACTATTATTACTACTTCTCTAAACGCTATCATCATCCTTATTATTATCATTACAACAAGACCTCAATATAAACCCTCAATTCCAATTTCCTTCGACACAAAATAAGCCTGCTAGAACACCACAGCAAATTCGAAAATTCCCCGATAAAAGCCAGCAGGTCTTCTCGACTTGATATCCAATTACGACGTATTTCAACTGGTTTTCCTC
>NC_061820.1:8462503-8465003 GCF_019202785.1 Penaeus chinensis
AAACACATCGAAAAACTAATACGTACACATATACATATACGCACACGCCTAGAACTTAGTTAAATACGGATTTGGCTCCATGTCTCGACGCACATGTAACTAGACAAATATATATTAGACTGAGTCTTGATATTACGTAACTGATATAATCTCGTAATTAACATGTTATATATAAGCAAGGTATAATTGTAAATTAATGTGGTACAAAGTTGTGCTATTGCGTTCGGGAAATATACGCGTTGAAGAGTTTGTTATAAGAGCCTTTAATTAGGGTTCATGTTATAGCATAGTTGATCTATGATTACTATATTATTATTATTTTTATCATCATTATTGTTATTATAATTATTATTATTATTATTTTTATTATTGCTGTTATTATTATTATTATTATCATTATTATTGTTATCGTTATTATTATTGTTATTATTATTATTATTATATTATTATTATTATCATTATTATTAATATTATTATTATTATTATTATTATTTTAGTCTTTCAATTTCTCGCACTCTCTCATTCTCATATTCTCTCTCTCTCTCTCTCTCTCTCTCTCTCTCTCTCTCTCTCTCTCTCTCTCTCTCTCTCTCTCTCTCTCTCTCTCTCTCTCCCTCTCTCTCTCTCTCTCTGTAAGAGGCACAGAACCTTAGTACAATGGCTAGCATTGACTCTTTATTAAGGAGAAGTACAACTCATTAAAGGAAACACACGAGCCAATGTAGGGCAAGGGCTGAGGGCGGTGTCGCGTGTCCGGCCAGCCAGCCCTGAGGGGCGGAGGCTGGGGCTGAACTGAGAAGACTGGGGCATCAATGACCCTCCATATTGTTCGAGCAATATGGAGGGTCATTAACAGACGGAAACGGTGACCTCACTCGCTCCCCCCACATTTCCTGCAGCCGATGCCCCACGCCACGTTTTCGGTGGACGCTCACTGCTTGTCCCCGCGGATGACCCAGCTTTCAGCAGTTCGTGTCCAGCGGCCGACGTGACACCGCGTTCAGAGCATACCCTACGGTATGGTATCGGGTGTTCCCTTACTGTGTTGTTCTTTTTCTTAATAAAGAGTCAAGCCGTTTAAACAACTATGTTTACCTCTGCTAGCCATTGTACTAAGGTTTTGTGCCTCTTACACTTTCCCTCACTATGTATCTCTCTCTCTCTTCTCTCTCTCTCTCTCTCTCTCTCTCTCTCTCTCTCTCTCTCTCTCTCTCTCTCTCTCTCTCTCTCTCTCTCTCTTTCTCTCTTTCTCTCTTTCTCTCTCTCTCTCTGTCTGTCTGTCTGTCTGTCTGTCTGTCTCTCTCTCTCTCTCTCTCTCTCTCTCTCTCTCTCTCTCTCTCTCTCTCTCTCTCTCTCTCTCTCCCTCACTCACTCTCTCTCTCTCTCTCTCTCTCTCTCTCTCTCTCTCTCTCTCTCTCTCTCTCTCTCTCTCTCTCTCTCTCTCTCTCTCTCTCTCTCTTTGTTTTTCTCTCTTTCTCCCTCTCTCCTCCCTCTCTTCCTAAAGAAATCCCGGAAAGTTTCAGTACCCCCAAAACCGGACTGTGTGCCTTCTACCATACAAAATAAACACACAAATACTGTTACAAGATTTCCGTATAACCGCAGTCCGTAATTCACACATATCTCATTAACATAACTTTCTGGGCGACGTGAACCCTTCTAAAATTTCCGCGGTAACCATGTTGCGATCAGCTGATCTTATGCAATGTTACGCCGCTGAGGCTGACCAAACATCACGTGTGATTGAGGGAGTAGTTTTCATGTATCATGATCAGGATTAACAGCTGATTATGTCGCGGCCTGGATTAACAGATGTTTATTTCGTGGATCGCGACCTGGATTAACAGCTGATTATGTCATGCATCGCAGCCTGGAGCAGCAGCTGATTATTTCATGCATCGCGACCTGGATTAACAAAGGATTATTTCATGCACCGCCATCCGGATTAACAGCTGGTTATCCATGCATGCTTTATACGCGTAATTATAAAAGACCTCCGCGGTAAAGCTCGATATACCAGTCTGATCTTAATGAGAGGCGGTCGGGTGAAGGAGAGGAAGGAAAGGAGAGTAAAGGAGAGGGTAAGAAAGAGGGAGAGAGGGAACGGAAAATAGGGAGGAGGGAGAGAGAGCGAGAGAGACAGAAAGAGAGAGAAAGAGGGGAGAGAAGGAAAAAAAAAAGACAGACTGGCAGTCAGACAGGCAAACAAACAAACAGACAGACAAACAAACTAACAGACAAACAAACAGAAAGACACATACAGACAGAACTCGCCGAAGATAACCAAATTCCGCATCTACAGGGACAGCAATCGTGCTCACAAAGCCAAGCATACTACACCGTTCTACAACATGCAAATCACCTACCAGTACCAACATCCCCGTAGCAGCCATAATGCACGCACAGCAGAGCGAAAATCTGACATTAACCGGATTAACCATATGCAGTTACATCATTGTCCTGCAGATGAATGACATATATACAGAGATATATTAGCAGA
>NC_061820.1:8467503-8470003 GCF_019202785.1 Penaeus chinensis
TTATTTCTTCTGTTTTTCATTTTTATTTGATTTCCCTTTCCCTCTTCTTCTTCTCCTTTCTTTTATTTCCCTTTCCCTCGCCTTCTTCTTCTTTCTTTTATTTTCCTTTCTTTTCTTTTTAAAAATTATCTTCGTCTCTCTCTACTTCAGCCTCCTTCCACCCCTCTCTCTCTTTTTCCCCTCTTTTCCTATTCTTATTCTGCCTCTTCTTCTATCTCCTCTCCTTCCGCGTATTCATCTGTTTCCAATTCGTCTCTTTTGCCTTCTCCTGCACCTTCTCCGCCGCTGCCAATTCTGAATACTTTACAGCCTCCGTGAGCTCGATGGCAATTGCTGTTAAATCACAGAGCCTGTTGGTGTTGCGTCATAATGGCTCCTGGTGTTACATCACGAGCGGTTTATAGCCAATACAGCAACACTGAGACACAACGATACAGGATACAGGAATAAACTGCATTTGATGTCAGGGTACAGGAATAAACTGCATTTGATGTCAGGGTACAGGAATAAACTGCATTTGATGTCAGGGTACAGGAATAAACTGCATTTGATGTCAGGGTACAGGAATAAACTGCATTTGATGTCAGGGTACAGGAATATATTACACTTGATGTCAACTTACATTTAATATCAGGGTAGAGGGGGGAAAAATACATTTAGTAGATTGTGGAAGATTTAGTAAGGGGGGAGGGAGGGAGGGAGAGGGGAGAGGAAGGGGGGAAAGGGTATGGTGGGGAGGGTGGTTGTTAGGTTTAGGAGGGGAAGGGGAAGAGTAGGATACAGAAATAAACTACAATCGATGTCAGGAAACAGGAAAAAATAATACATTTGATGTCAGGATACATCAAAACGTATTTTGTCAGTTTTAACAAATCATTTATTTTTGCTACATTACCTGAATCTTATGGTGATAATCTTTTACCAGAATATCAGATATTTAACTCATAAATAAAGTATTAGGCTTCCCACATACTGACACGATCATCAATATTCAAATGACACTTAAATATCAAGCACTTCATGTTTATATATTCATCATGTTCACTTCATCTCAACTTCTTGTCATAGAGCAATAGAAGAAATAAATGATTAACGTGGTCATCGCTAATTCAAATTGTCCTGAAAAATGATGGATTCTCCTGCAGTATTGCCAACTATCTGTCGCGAGGGATTTGAGATGATTACGCCCTGTCGGTTTTGTCGTTGGCTACACTGGTGACGATGATGAGGATGATGAGGATGATGGTGAGGATTATAATGATGATGATGAGGAGGAGGAGGAGAAGGAGGAGGGTAATGATGATGATGATGATGATGATAATTATTATGATAATGATGGTTATGATAATAATGATGATCAAGACACCTGTAGTAGTTATTGATTATGATATAATATCCTCATTATGATGTATAGATAAAGACAACGACGATATCAAAGCCCATATTTTCAAACAGCAGTGTACGCATATTTTTGGCCAATTAATAATGATTCATATCCTAATTAATGCTTCCAATACATATAACCCGCCTTTGAATACTGAATTAAACACCAAAGGCTAATCTTCTATTATAAACAGCCAATCACACACACAAAAAAAGAGAAAAAAAAATTAAAAGTCAACAATGTCTTTGAGAAGTTGAAAGTGGCGAGGAACAATAGAGGGAGAGAAAAATAGCAAGAGAGAGAGAGAGAGAGAGAGAGAGAGAAAGAAATAAACGCATCAAGGATAGGGTCTTGGATGACATTCTTGGGGAATCGAGTTCGTTTAAACAAAATCGGAACCTGTTGACTCGCTCCGAACACACCGACGGAATCCTTTGTCTGTTTTCAAAATGGCGGCGCGGTCGGGAGAGAGACCTCTGAACTTTCCCTCTTTGACTCTCTCCTCTTCCTTCAACGCGAATTTCTTCGTCTTTCACTATCATTTTCGGTTTCACTCTCACTGTGACTCTCGGTTTCCCTCTCACTGTGACTCTCGGTTTCCCTCTCACTGTGACTCTCGGTTTCCCTCTCACTGTCACTCTCGGTTTCCCTCTCACTGTCACTCTCGGTTTCCCTCTCACTGTCACTCTCGGTTTCCCTCTCACTATCACTCTCGGTTTCCCTCTCACTGTCACTCTCGGTTTCCCTCTCACTATCACTCTCGGTTTCCCTCTCACTGTCACTCTCGGTTTCCCTCTCACTGTCACTCTCGGTTTCCCTCTCACTGTCACTCTCGGTTTCCCTCTCACTGTCACTCTCGGTTTCCCTCTCACTGTCACTCTCGGTTTCCCTCTCACTGTCACTCTCGGTTTCCCTCTCACTGTCACTCTCGGTTTCCCTCTCACTGTCACTCTCGGTTTCCCTCTCACTGTCACTCTCGGTTTCCCTCTCACTATCACTCTCGGTTTCCCTCTCACTGTCACTCTCGGTTTCCCTCTCACTGTCACTCTCGGTTTCCCTCTCACTATCACTCTCGGTTTCCCTCTCACTGTCACTCTCGGTTTCCCTCTCACTGTC
>NC_061820.1:8482503-8490003 GCF_019202785.1 Penaeus chinensis
AAAACTAGCATCTGAGCCAACAGGACACGTAAACCGCTATCTTAACCCATAAACACTTAAACCAGCACTCAAAAATCATTAAATCCTTAACCGCCATCATAAACCTCTTTTCTTTACCCACAAGAACATAAACCACAAGAATATAAACCGTTATTCTGAACCACGAGACCATTAAGATGTAAAACTAGCGTTCCAAACTACCATTCATCCTTAACCACTATTTAAAACCACCCTTCTTTACCCACAAGAACATAAACCACAAAAACATAAACCTCGAGAATTCTAAACCACGAGACCATTAAGACATAAAACTAGCATTCCAAAATACCATTCATCCTTAATTGCCATTTTAAACCACCCTTCTTTACCCACAAGAACATAAACCTCGAGAATTGTAAACCACGAGACCATTAAGACATAAAACTAGCGTTCCAAAATACCATTCATCCTTAACTGCCATTTTAAACCACCCTTCTTTACCCACAAGAACATAAACCACAAGAATATCCCCCCCTCCCAAAAAGAAACGAAAAAAAAACAAACTATCTTCCTGCCCCATCACACTCCCTCGGCAGCCGAAGGACCCTCTCTCCTTGCCCCCTTAGATCCCGAAGCAAAATCCCCCAAAATGGAAACTTAACTTTTACAATGGCCATCGAATCCAGGTCCGGTTAGGGTATGGCCGGCCAGCGCTGCCTCCTTGTTATGTGGAGTTTAAAAGTTCCTTTATGTATCGCCTTACTGCTATTACTTCCAAAGCCCCGGTAAAGAACTTGGTAACAAGGGTAAGATAGTAACTTAGAATGATAACTTCATATCGTTAGAGCGAGGGACAAAAGAACCTTTGATGCATCTGGTTCGTTTTTCAAATTTCTTCTTCTTTTCTCTTATTTGTGAATTTTTGTGCTACTGCAGATAGCCCGCAGTATCAAATTTAAATTCAAATTCAGCTCAGCACTTTATTCCACGGGGTACAATGGTTGTGGCAATAGAGGAATGTGTAGAGAAGTAAGGAAAACAGAGCATGGCATTGAGTGAAGCTTTCTTTGTGTGTTCTATTGTTTAGGAATCGCTGACAGTAATGTGGTCTTGTTCATTCTCTCTCTCTCTCTCTCTTTTCCTGTCTGTTCATCTTGCTGTCTATCTCTTCTCTTTATTTTCTCTTTCTCTCTCTCTCTCTTTCGGTTTCTTTCTCTCTCTCTCTCTTTCACTCTCTCTCTCTCTCTCTCTCTCTCTCTCTCTCTCTCTTTCTCTCTCTCTCTCTCTCTCTCTCTCTCTCTCTCTCTCTCTCTCTCTCTCTCTCTCTCTCTCTCTCTCTCTCTCTCTCTCTCTCTCTCTCTCTCTCTCTCTCTCTCTCTCTCTTTCTCGTTCTCATTTTTATCTGTCTTTCGTTCTCTCCTGTGAGCTGTTTTGTTTATTGTGTTCCTGTCATAGTATCATAGATGCTAGATTTTTTCATTCACGTTTTTTTTTTGTTTTTATTCATAATTTTTTTCATTTTCATTCACGGTGTTTAAAAAATCATTATTCAGGATTTTTTTTCATTCACGAGGGGGGATGGGGAAAGAGGGGGAGAGGGGAGGGGTGAAGAAAGAGGGGGAGAGGGGAGGGGGTGAAGAACAAATCGTTTAGCAAAAATTAAAGGTAAACTGTCTCTCTATTCATTCATATTTCCATTTCCCTTACACTACATTATCTTTATGTACACGTGTCTACATACACACACTCACAAAACGGGGTATGTGTATGTGTACGTACATATCCTTCAACCTTTTTCTTCTATTCCATTTCTATAAATCATCATCACCACCAACACCACCACCACCACCAACAACACCACCATCACCACCACCAACACCATCACCAGCAACACCACCACCATCACCACCATCACCACCAACACTATCACCACCAACACCACCACCACCATCACAATCACCATCACCACCAACACTACCATCACCACCACCATCACCACCATCAAACACCTCACAGAAACCATGAACTCCAACCACAAAAATACACGAAAATGTGTCCTACCGCTGAACAACCCATGAACTTCACTTGTTTATGTAAACCAGCAATAACATCCTTGTGTTCAGAATTCTCATTGGAGAGAAATCGCAGGTTTCAGCTAAATAGTTCAGTCCGGTAGTTTAATGGCGCAATTAAACCTAATTACTGCTCCGTTCTGTAATCTATTACTGATGGATTGGCTGGTCTTTGGCGAGAAGGGAATGGCGTTGATCGTAATAACAGGAGTAATGTTTTGATGATCATACGTTTGGCCAATGTTGTGATGATAATGATGGTGGTAATAATGATAATAGGAGGGATAATGGTGGTGATAATGATGATTATAGGAGGGATAATGATGGTGATAATGATAATAATAAGAGTGATAATGATGATAATATAAGTGATAATGATGATAATAAGAGTGATAATGATGATAATAAGTGATAATGATGGTGATGACAGAGATGATGATGATAAGGTTGATGATGATAAAGATGTTGATAATGATGATGGTTGATGGTGATGATAATTGGTAATATTATGGTAATATTGATAATTCTTAGTAATTAGCTATGACATTATCATTATTATCCTCTTCCTCATCATCGTAATCATTACTGACATTTTAACATTATTATTATCTTTATTATTATCATTGTTACTATTATCATTATCATTATTATCATTACTATGGTTATCATTACCATTGCTATTGTTATTATCATTTATAATCACTATATTTATAATCATCATTGTTGATATTATTATCATTATTAAAATCATAATTATCATTATTCTCATCATTATCATCATTACTATTATTACTATTGTTGTTATTATTATTATTATTACTACTATTTTATTATAATTATTATTATTATAAATATTGTTGTTGTTGTTTTTATTCTAGTTGTTATTATCCTCCTCATTATTATTATAATAATTATTATTGCTATTATTATTATTATTATCATTATTATCTTTATCATCATTACCATTATTATCATTATTATTAGTAGTAGTAGTAGTATCATTATTATTATTATTATCATTATTATTATTATTATCACCATTGCCATTATTATTACTATCATTATTACTAATATTGTTATTGTTATAATTGTTAGTTATTATCATTCCTACAACTCCTATTATCATTATTATTAAGATCATCATTATTAACTATATATTTATTCTTTATTCTATTCTTATTGTCATTTGTGTTACCCTTTTTATTATTAACATCATTATTATCGTTATCATTATGATTATTACTGTTTCAATTCTTCTTGTTATTTCTTCATTGTCAATTTTATTAGTTTTAATATAAGTCAAAAACAAGATCATTGTAATAACAACTACTTCTACTGTTATTATCATCAATAATTATAATGATAACAATAATAATAATAATAAAAATGATAATGATAATAATAATGATATTGATAATAATGATAATAATGATAATAATAATAATAATAATAATGATAATGATGATATTATTATTACTATTATTATTATTATTATTATTATTATCATTAGTATCATTATCATAATTATTATTATTATTATTATTCTCATTATCATTATTATTGTTATTATTATTATAATTATTATTATTAGCATAGTCATTATCATCATTATCATTATTATTATTATTATTATTATTATTATTATTATTAATAACAATAACAATAATAATAATATCGAAGCATTCAGTCAAGGAAGACAAAACAAAAAAGGAAAGGAAAAAGGAAAGAAAGAGAAAAAAGGAAAAGAGAGAGAGAAAAAAAATAAAGAGAAAAGGGGAAAATAAAGAAAATAAGAAAGAAAAACAATAGAATGGAAAAAAAGAAAAAGAAAAGAATAAAAAGAATGAAAAAAAAAGAAAGGAAAGTAAAAGAAAAGGGAAAAAGGAAAGATAGAAAGGAAAAAATGTTAAATGGAAGAATGGAAAAAGGAAAGAAAATCAGAGAAAAAGAAAGAAAGAAAGAAAGAAAGAATCCCAAGGCATCTAAAGGAAGCGAAGGAGAGACGCGCAGATTGCCCACGAGGTTAAAGAATAAAAGAAGAAGAAAAGGAAAAGACAAAAAAAGAAAAAGAAAAAAAAAGGAAAAAATAGGAAAAAGAAAGGATTTTTTTTTTTTTTTTTTTTTTTTTTAAAGGAACCGAAAGGAAGCGAAGGAGAGAGGCGAGCACTGCCAACGAGGTTAAAGAAAGATAGAAAAAAAAAGAAAGAAAGAAAGAAGAAGAAATAAAAAACAATAAAAGGAAGCCAAAGCAAGCGAGGTGAAATTCCCTCGAGAAATAAACGTTTCCAGAAAGTCGTCCTTGTGTCTCTCATTCCAAAGCGAAAAACGAAAACGTTTTGCGGGGGAATTGGGAAACGTTTTGCGTGGGGGGGGGGTGGGGGGGCGTTTTGAGGGGGGGTTGGGAAAGGGAGGGAGTAAGGTATTTGTGGTGGGGAGGGTGGATGGGGAGTGAGGGAGGATGTGGATAGAGGGGTGGATGGGTGGATAAGTGGATGAGGGAGATGGAGGATGGGATGGTGATGGTGGGGAGGGGGAGGATAGGAGAGGGGGGGGGTCCAATGGCGTAGGGGAGAAGGAGGGAAAGGTTGAGAAAGAGGGGAATGGGGAAGGAGGGGTAAGGGAGGGTAAGGGAAGGTGGTAGGGGTGGGATGGGGGAGGATTAGGGATAGGGGGATGAAGGGCTTGGTAGGGGAGGAGGTGGAAGGGGGGTAGAGGAGGGGGACTGGGGGGAGGGAGGGGGGAAGAGGGGGGATTACGAAGTGGGGGGGTGTGGAGGTGGGGGAGGGTACAGGATAAGGACTGGGGGCGTGGAGGAGGGATAGAGGATGCGGATTAAGGAGGAGGAAGAGGAAGATGGGGAGATAGAGGAAAAGGATGTATAAACTTAAAACAAAATCAAAGATAACAAACACACACACACACTCCATACACACACACATAAACACACAAACACCTCCCCCCAACACCCCCCTACCTACTCCCCTCCTCCTCCCCTACCTACTCCCTCCTCCTCCCCCTACCTACTCCCCTCCTCCTCCCCCTACCTACCCCCTTCCCCCTCACCCTACCTACTCCCTCCTCCTCCCCCTACCTACTCCCTCCTCCTCCCCCTACCTACTCCCTCCTCCTCCCCCTACCTACTCGCCTCCTCCTCCCCCTACCTACCCCCTACCCCCTCCCCCTACCTACTCCCTCCTCCTCCCCCTACCTACCCCCTTCCCCCTCCCCCTACCTACCCCCTTCCCCCTCCCCCTACCTACTCCCTCCTCCTCCCCCTACCTACTCCCCTCCTCCTCCCCCTACCTACTCGCCTCCTCCTCCCCCTACCTACTCGCCTCCTCCTCCCCCTACCCTCTCCCTCCTCCTCCCCCTACCTACTCCCCTCCTCCTCCCCCTACCTACTCCCCTCCTCCTCCCCCAACCCTATCCCCCTCCTCCTCCCCCTACCTACTCCCTCCTCCTCCCCTTACCCCCTCCCCCTACCTACTCCCTCCTCCTCCCTCTACCTACTCCCTCCTCCTCCCCCTACCTACTCCCTCCTCCTCCCCCTACCTACTCCCTCCTCCTCCCCCTCCCCTACTCCCTCCTCCTCCCCCTACCTACTCCCCTCCTCCTCCCCCTACCTACTCCCCTCCTCCTCCCCCTACCTACTCCCCTCCTCCTCCCCCTACCTACTCCCCTCCTCCTCCCCCAACCCTACCCCCCTCCCCCCTCCTCCCTCTACCTACTCCCTCCCCCCTACCCCTACCCTACCCACTTCCCCCTCCCCCAACCCTACCCCCCTCCCCCCTCCTCCCTCTACCTACTCCCCTCCTCCTCCCCCAACCCTACCCCCCTCCCCCCTCCTCCCTCTACCTACTCCCCTCCTCCTCCCCCAACCCTACCCCCCTCCCCCCTCCTCCCTCTACCTACTCCCCTCCTCCTCCCCCAACCCTACCCCCCTCCCCCCTCCTCCCTCTACCTACTCCCCTCCTCCTCCCCCAACCCTACCCCCCTCCCCTCTCCACCCACCCACCCACGAAACGAAACAAACAACAAAATTAAACATAACCTATGTTAGCCTCTCACTCCCAGCGAAGATTTACACCCGATACTAAAATAAAAAATTAAAAAATATCACCATAATATATAAATACGCACTTCATGTTCAATTAACCACCACAAATCCCTGATATTGCACGTCCTATTGACAAGTATTTAAGTTTATGACCTGCTATGAATATGTATTAGCGATACATTATCCGAAATACAGGTTTTGTCCTCAGCGCTTTCGAGGCTTGGCGGGTAATATCAGCTTTTTTTTTTTTTTTTTTTTTTTTTTTGGGGGGGGGGGGTGATTCATGTGTTTGTAAAGTGGGATTTGAGATTTGTGGTACTTGTAATAGCATTGTGGTAGTAGGACTATGATAATAATGATGATAATGATCATGTCGATGATAGTGATGATGATCATGAGAATGGAAATAATAATAATAATAATAGTAATGATAATAATAATAATAATAATAATAATAAAGAAAATAATTATCCAAATAGTAGTGATGATAGTGATAATGATACTAACAATAATAATGATAATAATGATTATGATAATAATCATAATCATAAGAATAATAACAATAATAATAACAATAATAATAAAAACAATTATAATGACAGTAATAATAATGATAAATAATCATACTAATAATAATAATAACAAAAAACTATAATGATAACGATAATGAAACACAAACAACAGTAACAACAACAACAACAATTATAATGATAATAATAATGATAGTAAAAATAATAATAATAAAAGTGATGATGATGATAATGATGATCATGATGATAACAATGATAATAAAAATAATGATGACAGCAACATCAATAGTTATGATAATGATGAAACTTCAGTCATCTTTCATCTTGCTCATACTGAAACATAATTTTCAGGATAGCTAATGTAAAAGAAATCGAATGCCAACGCACGTTTCTGTATTTTTATTTTTGTAATATTCCGAAAAAAAATGATAATAATGAAATTCAAAAACGATCTTGGCTTTCGCTTCCGGTCACACACACACACACACACACACACACACACACACACACACACACACACACACACACACACGTACACACGCGCGAGCTAAAAGAAGAAAAAGAGAAAAACGGCTTTGACGACAGGGTGCATTCAGGCTGTGGCCGGAAACTGTCATATTCTCTGGTAAATTGTGTGCATACAATCCTTCAAGCCGCTTATAATGAGGTTCTCGGCTCTCTCTCTCTCTCTCTCTCTCTCTCTCTCTCTCTCTCTCTCTCTCTCTCTCTCTCTCTCTCTCTCTCTCTCTCTCTCTCTCTCTCTCTCTCTCTGTAATGATGTGTGGAGTTATCCCAATGACACCAATGTAATGTATTGCAGGGAGTATATCCCACCGGTCTGCCACTAATGTAATGATGTGGT
>NC_061820.1:8497503-8502503 GCF_019202785.1 Penaeus chinensis
TCTCTCTCTCTCTCTCTCTCTCTCATTCTTCTCTTCTTTGAAGCTAGATCTAAATAGTGACAACAATAATAATGATAATAATAGCAATGATGATAATGATGATGATAACAACCACAACAATTATAATAATAACAAGTATGATAATTATATTGATAATTACATAGTAAAAAGTAACTATGATAATAATATTATTATTATCATCATTATTAATGATAATATTAACAACAATAATAAAAGTAACAATAATAAAAAATAACGATAATGATAATAAATCGGTTGTTTACTAACTGTGATGCAGGAAAAGTGCAGGAGGGACCCAGAACAGTAACAAGCAACGTGTGCCTGTTTGCCCGTTACTTCAGCAATGATTTTCACTCGTGTATGTATTCTGTAAATCTTTACATTTGGAAAATAATAATGGCTTTGTTGAGATGTTGCATTGAGATTCTAATTTGTCTCTACTTAAGTGACAGAGAAATGCAAAAGAATAAACACACATATACAGAAAGAAAGAGAGAGAGAGAGGGGGGGGGAGAGAGTGAGAGAGAGAGAGAGCAAGGGAGAAAAGAGAGAGAGAGAGAGAGAGAAAGAGAGAGAGAGAGAGAGGGCGGGGGAGGGAGGGAGAGAGGGAGAGAGAGAGAGGGGGGGGGAGGGGGGAGAGAGGGAGAGAGAGAGAGAGAGAGAAAGAGAGAGAGAGAGAGAGAGAGAGAGAGAGAGAGAGAGAGATTTTGAATATTGAAAGCGGAGCACTCCAACCCTGACTCGTGCTTGGTTACAGAAGTCGTACTAATTATTTATTTCCAGAGTACAGTTCATTCCGGTGTTAATTAATGCCTTAGCACTGTTCAAATCTTGACGTGTTTGGTGAGTGTTAAACTAAGAGTAGGAGAATGAAAAAAAAAAAAAAAAAAAAAAAAAAAAAAAAAAAAAAGGTGAATTGTCTTACATTAAAATATAATGAAACGGTCTTCTATTCAACCCTGACTTTGGGGGAAAACCGTTTGGGAATCAATCGATTAATGAGAAAATTCACACTGTAATTGGTGTAACTACTTCTGTCCAGGGTAGAGTATTGGGGAACCAGAAAACCTTATGGAGAAACGAATGCTCGTTACTAGGTATGTAGGTTAATGAAATATCTGCGTCCAGGTGTCCATTCTCATACATGTATGTGGAAAACAAGAAAACAAAAAAAAAAAAAAAAAAA
This sequence comes from Penaeus chinensis, assembly GCF_019202785.1. Lineage (NCBI taxonomy): Eukaryota > Metazoa > Arthropoda > Malacostraca > Decapoda > Penaeidae > Penaeus > Penaeus chinensis. The sequence goes on from NC_061820.1 coordinate 8,498,711, forward strand.
AAATAGAACGCCTGTCAATCATCCGTTGTCATAGGAAACACAAGCGACATATGGCATATGGGTAGGCAGGAGTCATGCGCGTTCCTAGCGGACTAGAATATTTATTGGAAAAGAATACTGCTGACCGGATAATCTGCATGCTCCATCGCCGTCATCTCCAAAGCCTCATCTTCAAAGACATACTCAGAACTAAAAGTATATACGTGAGTAATATGACCTTGAAATATAAAATATGAATATGAATATGAAAGCGAGTAACCGGCAAGTGAACGAACGTGAGTGAACACAATAAAATTATATAGAGAAAAATACTCTCGCATTTTCCAGACTAATGAAAATAACTATTCACGTTAATAAATTAACTATAAATGTTACTGTCTTAGAACCCTTACCACAAACTTAATCCTAAAGAATTTGCATGAGAATCTTAACCAAAACCTTATATATGTGTGTGTGTGTGTGTGTGTGTGTGTGTGTGTGTGTGTGTGTGTGTGTGTGTGTGTGTGTTTGAACTAAGAATTATACAAGTTAATCAATGAAGTTTTACACTGTTGAATAACTTACATGTGAATATACAAATCAATTGTCAGTTCTTGTCAAGAATGAATCCGGGTATACGCCTGAATATATAAAAGAAAATACGATTATAAATGAATTAAGACCGAAATTTTTGATAGATCTATTAGACTTGGATATTAATACTGACGTTAAAGAAGCACTTGGATGAGAATTTGACAATCTGAAAGCAGATTAATATTTAATGAGGCTTCATCATGACGTAACTGGGAGCAGGTTTTATACAATTAGTATGCTTCTAGAGACTCGTAATATTTATAATGATATGACGAAAGGTTTGATGTTGCTGAAAATAATGTGTTTACGTGTGTGATTTAATGAGACAGAAATGAGTCCTTCATTAAAAGTAGAAGAAGAAGTAGCATTAATGTGTATGCATACATTAAGGAACTTAGCAGGGCTTTGTAGTTTTGTTTTGTTTTGCTTTTTTCTTACAATTTTAGGAACTCGTTTTTGCATGCGTGTTCGTCTGTTGTGTTATATTTATAAGGAATCAAAGCATTAATTCCATAACTGGATTTATAAAGCACAAGGGGTTATATTTATTTTAAACACATTTATAACAATTTGGAATCGAAATGCATATCATAGGCAGGATATACATACGAGAACACGCTTATTTCGAAAGGCAAATTAGCTATGAAAACAGAGTTCCAGGACTTGCAGGGAAACACTATAAATATGCAAATGATCCACTGGGTTTTCCTAACTCTTCCTATCTCAGAGAAAGATCGGGTCTTATTCAACTACAGCAACTCCTATTATCTTACGTTCGGGCTGGCGAAATTTAAGGACTTATACAATTTTAATACTTATTTCTCTCCACTTGTTTAACTTGGTGAACTTCCCTGCCACTCTATCCCGAAAAGTTTGCAAGAAAATGATAGCATGATAAGCTTTTGCTTGGCTGATCATTGCAATTTTATTTCACGTTGATATCTCTACTTGTACGTTACTTTTGTGTGGATTTCGATATGTTTAAGCTCGTTTGACAGTTTGAGTGTGTGTGCGTGCTTGCGTGCGTGTGTGCGTGCTTGCGTGCGTGTGTGTGTGCGTGCGTGTGTGTGTGTGTGTGTGTGTGTGTGTGTGTGTGTGTGTGTGTGTGTGTGTGTGTGTGTGTGTGTGCGTGATTGTACCCGTGTTCGTATTCGTATCCGTGTCATAATCATACAGAGCAAGAGCTACTGAAACACAAACAAAACGAAAAAACAAACATAACTATCGAAACTATGAACAAATGAAATACCAGTTTAAAGGAACAGCATATTGCTATGTGTCTCAAATAACGGTTTTATTAACTCTTACAGGTATTCTTGAGTTGTTATAAAGACTGAAATAAAATTCAAGTAGAAAACACTTGTATAGATTAAAGATATTTCCCATAGATATTATTTTGATGAAGACGTCAATAATATATGTTTTTTATTGTGTGACTAGTACTGGTAATGAATCTTGAGAATCTTGAGACATTGGAAATATTAACCGAATTCATTAAGAATCAAGAAATCGATAGATGATTCTGGAATTGTTCAGAAAAAAAGAAAGAGAAAAGAAGGAAATAGATAAAGATAGAGAGAGAAAAATTAAACTACACCTGTATTATCATTTCGCGCGCGCGTGTGTGTTTGTTTGTTTGTGAGTGTTTGTGTTTGTGTAAGTGCGTGTGTGTTTGTTTGTCTGTGTGTGTTTGTGTGTGTGTAAGTGCGTGTGTGTTTGTGTGTGTGTGTGTGTGTGTGTGTGTGTGTGTGTGTGTGTGTGTGTGTGTGTGTGTGTGTGTGTGTGTATGTGTGTGTGTGTGTGTGGGTGCTGTGGGTATAATTGCCAATGTGCGCTGATGTCACTGCGCAGGTGAAAACGCGCAGGGCACTAAACAATAGCGAAAGAACCGCCACTCAGGCCCGAGACTTCAGCGAAGTCAGAGAGAGAGACTTTTTTTATATTATTGCGTTTTTGGAGTTATTCATAGTGTATTTATTTTATATTATTACCTTTTGTACTGTGAGGCGGTGGAACACGACATCGGGAACATCAGAAACGCCATATATATTAAGGTAATAGTTTTTATATTGGTTATGTTCATGTATGCTGTCACTCCTTCAGTAAAATACGGAACCCGTAACTTTGATTTTTTCTAGAACCCTTTTTATTTTGTATTTTATCAGTTTCAATATCTTATTTTTACTAGAATCTTTTATTTCATTTTATTTCATTTTATTTTTATCGTGAATGGCCTTGGTTTTAAAGTAGTTTAATTAAGTTTTACGTTAGTCTTTCGTTGGGCTCAATGGGATTTTATTGTTTCTTGTTTTACTTTAACTTTCATTTAATTTTTACGTTACTTTTGCCAATTTTGATATTTATGTTTTACGTAAACCTGGGCCATATCATGATCAAGAAAGCAACACCTAAGATGGACATCTCTTCAGCCTAAATTAAATAAGGAAGAGGGCTACACGCTACCACTTCAGTCCTTTCCTGCATTAATAAAAGGTGACGGATACTAAGAGATAAAAGTACAGTGAAACATGGTGAAAAGATCCGTAGAGTGTTCGCAAAAACATATATATATAGCCCAAAGAGCTAAGCAAACGCTACAATTATATTACCATACCATAAAAAAGCGAAAACCTCCCTAAGACTTAAATAAAACCCAATTTCAATAAAAAAAAAAAAAAAAATACGGACTTTTTTTTTCTTCAAGACAGCTAACGAGCACGCAACAGCACCTTCGTCGAATTGCCATTGAACCAGGATTCTTCCGTTAATAAGAAATAAAACAAGGACCTTGCTTCTGTTTCCTTCCTCCAAGAGTTGTAAGGCAAGTATGCGTGTTGGAAAGTTTTTTTGTTTTTCTTTCTTTGTTTGTTTCTTTGTTTCTTTATTTCTTTCTTTTCTCTCTGTTTATCTTGTTTTGTTTTTTTTTGTTTTTTTTTTTTTAGGCTTTATTGCACCAAAAACCTAAACAAACAAAAATATTTTAAAAACAAGCAAAAAATAAAATAAAAATTAAATAAAAATGCCAACAAAATCTCAGCCTTTTGGATCCGAGAAGTCTGCAGTTGACGACGCTGATGGTCAACGCAGAACACGTTTTGCAACCAACCGAGCAACACGAAGCAAAGCAAAATGCAGCTGATGGGAGAAGAGAGAGAGAGAGAGAGGGGGGGGGGGGGGGAGGAAGGAAAATAGAGAGAAAGAGAAACGGTGAGAGGGAGAC
>NC_061820.1:8520003-8527503 GCF_019202785.1 Penaeus chinensis
AACAAGGAATAAGAAGAAAGGAAGGAAAAGAGGAATGGAAGAGAAGAGGAGAACAAGGAATATAAAAGAAAGGAAGGAAAAGAGGAATGGAAGAGAAGAGGAGAACAAGGAATATAAAAAGAAAGGAAGGGAAAGAGGAATGGAAGAGAAGAGGAGAACAAGGAATAAGAAGAAAGGAAGGAAAAGAGGAATGGAAGAGAAGAGGAGAACAAGGAATATAAAAAGAAAGGAAGGAAAAGAGGAATGGAAGAGAAGAGGAGAACAAGGAATATAAAAAGAAAGGAAGGAAAAGAGGAATGGAAGAGAAGAGGAGAACAAGGAATAAGAAGAAAGGAAGGAAAAGAGGAATGGAAGAGAAGAGGAGAACAAGGAATAAAAAGAAAGGAAGGAAAAGAGGAATGGAAGAGAAGAGGAGAACAAGGAATAAGAAGAAAGGAAGGAAAAGAGGAATGGAAGAGAAGAGGAGAACAAGGAATATAAAAAGAAAGGAAGGAAAAGAGGAATGGAAGAGAAGAGGAGAACAAGGAATAAGAAGAAAGGAAGGAAAAGAGGAATGGAAGAGAAGAGGAGAACAAGGAATATAAAAAGAAAGGAAGGAAAAGAGGAATGGAAGAGAAGAGGAGAACAAGGAATATAAAAGAAAGGAAGGAAAAGAGGAATGGAAGAGAAGAGGAGAACAAGGAATAAAAAGAAAGGAAGGAAAAGAGGAATGGAAGAGAAGAGGAGAACAAGGAATAAGAAGAAAGGAAGGAAAAGAGGAAGGGAAGAGAAGAGGAGAACAAGGAATATAAAAAGAAAGGAAGGAAAAGAGGAATGGAAGAGAAGAGGAGAACAAGGAATAAAAAGAAAGGAAGGAAAAGAGGAATGGAAGAGAAGAGGAGAACAAGGAATATAAAAAGAAAGGAAGGAAAAGAGGAATGGAAGAGAAGAGGAGAACAAGGAATAAGAAGAAAGGAAGGAAAAGAGGAATGGAAGAGAAGAGGAGAACAAGGAATAAGAAGAAAGGAAGGAAAAGAGGAATGGAAGAGAAGAGGAGAACAAGGAATAAGAAGAAAGGGAGGGGAAAGAGGAATGGAAGAGAAGAGGAGAACAAGGAATATAAAAAGAAAGGAAGGAAAAGAGGAATGGAAGAGAAGAGGAGAACAAGGAATAAGAAAGAAAGGAAGGGAAAAGAGGAATGGAAGAGAAGAGGAGAACAAGGAATATAAAAGAAAGGAAGGAAAAGAGGAATGGAAGAGAAGAGGAGAACAAGGAATAAGAAGAAAGGAAGGAAAAGAGGAATGGAAGAGAAGAGGAGAACAAGGAATAAAGAAGAAAGGAAGGAAAGAGGAATGGAAGAGAAGAGGAGAACAAGGAATAAAAAGAAAGGAAGGAAAAGAGGAATGGAAGAGAAGAGGAGAACAAGGAATATAAAAGAAAGGAAGGAAAAGAGGAATGGAAGAGAAGAGGAGAACAAGGAATATAAAAAGAAAGGAAGGAAAAGAGGAATGGAAGAGAAGAGGAGAACAAGGAATATAAAAAGAAAGGAAGGAAAAGAGGAATGGAAGAGAAGAGGAGAACAAGGAATATAAAAAGAAAGGAAGGAAAAGAGGAATGGAAGAGAAGAGGAGAACAAGAACAAGGAATAGAAGAAAGGAAGAAAGAGAATGAAGAAGAGGAGAACAAGGAATAAAAAGAAAGGAAGGAAAAGAGGAATGGAAGAGAAGAGGAGAACAAGGAATATAAAAAGAAAGGAAGGAAAGAGGAATGGAAGAGAAGAGGAGAACAAGGAATAAGAAGAAAGGAAGGAAAAGAGGAATGGAAGAGAAGAGGAGAACAAGGAATAAAAAAGAAAGGAAGGAAAAGAGGAATGGAAGAGAAGAGGAGAACAAGGAATATAAAAAGAAAGGAAGGAAAAGAGGAATGGAAGAGAAGAGGAGAACAAGGAATAAGAAAGAAAGGAAGGAAAAGAGGAATGGAAGAGAAGAGGAGAACAAGGAATAAGAAAGAAAGGAAGGAAAAGAGGAATGGAAGAGAAGAGGAGAACAAGGAATATAAAAGAAAGGAAGGAAAAGAGGAATGGAAGAGAAGAGGAGAACAAGGAATAAGAAGAAAGGAAGGAAAAGAGGAATGGAAGAGAAGGTGAGAAAGGAAGGAAAGAGGAATGAAGAGAAGAGGAGAACAAGGAATAGAAGAAAGGAAGGAAAAGAGGAATGGAAGAGAAGAGAATAACAAGGAATATAAAAAGAAAGGAAGGAAAAGAGGAATGGAAGAGAAGAGGAGAACAAGGAATATAAAAAGAAAGGAAGGGAAAAGAGGAATGGAAGAGAAGAGGAGAACAAGGAATAAGAAGAAAGGAAGGAAAAGAGGAATGGAAGAGAAGAGGAGAACAAGGAATATAAAAGAAAGGAAGGAAAAGAGGAATGGAAGAGAAGAGGAGAACAAGGAATATAAAAGAAAGGAAGGAAAGAGGAATGGAAGAGAAGAGGAGAACAAGGAATATAAAAGAAAGGAAGGAAAAGAGGAATGGAAGAGAAGAGGAGAACAAGGAATAAGAAGAAAGGAAGGGAAAGAGGAATGGAAGAGAAGAGAGAACAAGGAATATAAAAAGAAAGGAAGGAAAAGAGGAATGGAAGAGAAGAGGAGAACAAGGAATATAAAAAGAAAGGAAGGAAAAGAGGAATGGAAGAGAAGAGGAGAACAAGGAATAAGAAGAAAGGAAGGAAAAGAGGAATGGAAGAGAAGAGGAGAACAAGGAATAAGAAGAAAGGAAGGGAAAGAGGAATGGAAGAGAAGAGGAGAACAAGGAATATAAAAAGAAAGGAAGGAAAAGAGGAATGGAAGAGAAGAGGAGAACAAGGAATAAAAAGAAAGGAAGGAAAAGAGGAATGGAAGAGAAGAGGAGAACAAGGAATAAAAAGAAAGGAAGGAAAGAGGAATGGAAGAGAAGAGGAGAACAAGGAATAAGAAGAAAGGAAGGAAAAGAGGAATGGAAGAGAAGAGGAGAACAAGGAATATAAAAAGAAAGGAAGGAAAAGAGGAATGGAAGAGAAGAGGAGAACAAGGAATAAAAAGAAAGGAAGGAAAAGAGGAATGGAAGAGAAGAGGAGAACAAGGAATAAAAAGAAAGGAAGGAAAGAGGAATGGAAGAGAAGAGGAGAACAAGGAATAAGAAGAAAGGAAGGAAAAGAGGAATGGAAGAGAAGAGGAGAACAAGGAATAAGAAGAAAGGAAGGAAAAGAGGAATGGAAGAGAAGAGGAGAACAAGGAATATAAAAGAAAGGAAGGAAAAGAGGAATGGAAGAGAAGAGGAGAACAAGGAATAAGAAGAAAGGAAGGAAAAGAGGAATGGAAGAGAAGAGGAGAACAAGGAATAAAAAGAAAGGAAGGAAAAGAGGAATGGAAGAGAAGAGGAGAACAAGGAATAAGAAGAAAGGAAGGAAAAGAGGAATGGAAGAGAAGAGGAGAACAAGGAATAAAAAGAAAGGAAGGAAAAGAGGAATGGAAGAGAAGAGGAGAACAAGGAATAAGAAGAAAGGAAGGAAAAGAGGAATGGAAGAGAAGAGGAGAACAAGGAATAAGAAGAAAGGAAGGAAAAGAGGAATGGAAGAGAAGAGGAGAACAAGGAATAAGAAGAAAGGAAGGAAAAGAGGAATGGAAGAGAAGAGGAGAACAAGGAATATAAAAAGAAAGGAAGGAAAAGAGGAATGGAAGAGAAGAGGAGAACAAGGAATAAGAAGAAAGGGAAGGAAAAGAGGAATGGAAGAGAAGAGGAGAACAAGGAATAAGAAGAAAGGAAGGAAAAGAGGAATGGAAGAGAAGAGGAGAACAAGGAATAAAAGAAAGGAAGGAAAAGAGGAATGGAAGAGAAGAGGAGAACAATGAATATAAAAAGAAAGGAAGGAAAAGAGGAATGGAAGAGAAAGGACGACCTGACGATAATTCCCCCCCCCCCCCCAAAAAAAAAAAAAGTCGATGCAATTATAAAACCACAGAAACAAAAGCCAATAGATCGATACATAAATTCGAAAACCGCGAACCATGTGTCTTTTCCTGGAAGCCATTGCGCAGACGAAAGGCTACATATTTTACGAATTATTTGTTTTTTTCCGAAAAAGAGGGAGGTGGGGGAGGGGGGGGGGAAGAAGAGAGAGATGTATGCGATAAAAGTATCCATTGCAGAGGATTTATTGCAGTGGGAGAGATCTATTGCATGGAGTTCGAATAATTATTAATAATCCAATTAGAGGCGACATGCAACCGCTCTTCCACATGCACGCCCGCTTGCGCGCCCGCACTTAGCAAAGGAAGGGGAGGGGCGAGTGGGAAAGGGGGAGGGAGGGGCAGACAGACAGATAGATAGACAGATAGACAGATAGATAACCAGAGAGGCTGACAGGCTGACAGAAGGGCATACAGGCAGCGAGAGAGAGAGATAGACAAAGAGAGAGAGAGTAAGTGGGTAAAAAAGAGAGAGAGGACTGAGTGAGTGAGGACAGACAAACAGACAGACAGCGAGAGCGAGACAACAAGATATGCAGACAGATAGACAAAAAGATAGATAGATAGAGGCTGACAAGCAGATGGAAGGGCAGACATACAGGCGGCGAGAGAGAGAGAGACAGAAAGAAAGAGAGAGGAGCGAGTGAGTGAGTGACGGACAGACAAACGGACAAACAGACAGACAGTGAAAGATAAAGAGTGAGAACAGACAGGCAGGCAGACAGACAGAATAGGTGAGTAAGAGAGAGAGAGAGAGAAAGGAGTGAGTGAGGGACAGACAAACAGACAGACAGCGAGGGAGAGAGAGCGAGACAAACAGACAGACATAGAGACAGAGAAAGAGAGAGAGCGAGACAGACAGACAGAGAAAGAGAGAGAGCGAGACAGACAGACAGAGAAAGAGAGAGAGCGAGACAGACAGGCAGACTGACAGAGAAAGAGAGAGAGCGAGACAGACATACAGACAGACAAAGAAAGAGAGAGCGAGACAGACAGACAGAGAAGAGAGACAGCGAGACAGCGAGACAGAAAGAGAGAGAACGAAAGAGACAGACAGACAGCCAGGAGAGAGTAGAGCCTCTGAACACGTACTTTCCATCTTTCCTTCCTTCCAACCCTTTTATTCCCCGACTTCTTCCTCTCCATCCCCTCCTCTCGCCCATCTGTGAGCGCCCTACAATATATATATATATATATATAAATATCTTTTAGACGAAATAGACACAATTCTCCAAGAAATGAACACTAAATTCCCCCCAAGACATGTCGATTTGATATCAAAACAATAACAGTAGTATATGATAACATAAAGTGAGTGAAAATTTAAAAAAAGGATAAAATCTCATTAAATGCCAAAGTTTCTACATCCAAAATCCAAAACTACAGCGAAATAATATAACCTGTGATTTCAACGTTAACAGCGGCGGAAAACGTTGCGATAAAATTAATTTCGAAGTCGCATACGGATATACACGAAGTATGTGTGAGTATGTCGGTTTGGTGATTTTGTTTTATGCTTGGGGGAGGGAGAGAGAAGAAAGTATAGAGAGAGTGAGAGGAAATGATAGAGAGAGAAAGAGGAAAGGATAGAGAGAGAGAGGAAAGGAGGGAGAGAGAGAGAGGAAAGGAGAGAGAGAGAGAGGAAAGGAGGGAGAAAGAGAGGAAAGGAGGGAGAGAGAGAGAGGAAAGGGGGGAGGGAGAGAGAGAGGGAGGAGGAAAAAGAGAGGAAAGAAGGGGGTGAGAGAGAGAGAAAGATAAAAGGAGGGAGTGATAGCGGAAAGGATGGAGAGAGATAGGGGAATGGAAAAAGAGAGAGAAAGACAGAAAGAGAGAGAAAAAGACAGAGAGAGAAAGGAAAAGACAAAGGCAGAGAGTGAGTGAGAGAGACAGAAAGACATACAAACAGACAGAAAGAAAGAGAACCAAAAAGTCATAAGAGACAGGGACAGTTGAGACAGAGAGAGAGGCAAGGGAAATAACGAAAGAAAAACAAAAACAAAGAAAACAAAATAAAAGAAAGTCCAAACAAAAGATGGGAAAAAGAGAGGAAGCAAATAAAGAGCAAAAGGAAAGTTTCCCCTTCGACGTCCACATCCCCCCCTCCCCCCCTCCCCCCCCCTCCCCCCGTGACCTTCGCCGACGTGGCAGGAATACAGAGGCGACAGCACCCCCCCCCCCCGCCCCCCCATTCTCCTTCCCTCTCCCTCTTCCCCCCTCTTCTCACTTCTAATATTTCTTCCCTATTTTCTCCATTTTCCTTTCCTTCTTCTTGTTTTTGCTTCTCGTTTTTTTTCTTCTTCTTCATTCTCCGAATTTCTCTTATTTGTCTTTTCTTTCCTTTTCCCTCTTTCTCTCTCTCTTTTTTTCTCTTTCTTTTTCTTTCTCTCATTCCTCCTCCTTTCTCCACATGTTCTTCCTCCTTCCTTTCTCTTCCCTCTCCTTTTCTTCTCCTTCCTTATATTTCTCTTCTTTAGTTTTTCTTCTCTTTTCTCTACTTAACCCTTAATTTTATCATTTATCTTCTCTTCCTCTTTCTCATTTCCCCTCATTTCTTTTCTCGTTTTTCCTTTCCTTCGTTAATTTCCATTTTCAATTAGAATCTTCTTTCTCACGTTCTTCTGTTTTCTTTCCTTTATTAATTTTCCCATCATCATCATTTTCATTTTCACTTTCATTTTCATTTTTATATTATTTTCATTTTCATCTTTTATATTATTTTCATTTTCATTTTTTATATTGTTTTCATTTTCATCTTTTATATTATTTTCATTTTCATTTTTTATATTGTTTTCATTTTCATCTTTTATATTATTTTCATTTTCATTTTTTATATTGTTTTCATTTTCATCTTTTATATTATTTTCATTTTCATTTTTTATATTGTTTTCATTTTCATCTTTTATATTATTTTCGTTTTCATTTTTTATATTGTTTCCATTTTCATCTTTTATATTATTTTCATTTTCATTTTTTATATTGATTTCATTTTCATCTTTTATATTATTTTCATTTTCATTTTTTATATTGATTTCATTTTCATCTTTTATATTATTTTCGTTTTCATTTTTTATATTGTTTTCATTTTCATCTTTTATATTATTTTCGTTTTCATTTATTATATTGTTTTCATTTTCATCTTTTATATTATTTTCATTTTCATTTTTTATATTGTTTTCATTTTCATCTTTTATATTATTTTCATTTTCATTTTTTATATTGTTTTCATTTTCATCTTTTATATTATTTTCATTTTCATTTTTTATATTGTTTTCATTTTCATCTTTTATATTATTTTCATTTTCATTTTTTATATTGTTTTCATTTTCATCTTTTATATTATTTTCATTTTCATTTTTTATATTGTTATATCATTTTTCATTTTCATTTTTTATATTGTTTTTCATTTTCATCTTTGTATTATTTTCATTTCATTTTTATATTGTTTTCATTTTCATCTTTTAATTATTTTTATTCAATTTTTATATTGATTTCATTTTCATTTTTATATTATTTTCGTTT